>NC_133769.1:67940944-67943590 GCF_003597395.2 Chelonoidis abingdonii | reverse complement strand
GCGGCAGGGCGGCAGCCCAGGGTGTCCCTGACCCAGGGAAAACCCTGGGCTGCTGGCTGCCGCGGAGGCGCTCTGACCTGGGTTACGGGTGCCCGCTGCAAGCCAGCTGGCAGCCCAGGGGCCGTTTTAAATCCTCACAATTGAACCCATTAGAGTTCAAATAGAAGTACTAGCAATGAAGTTCTCTAAGCTTATCTCCAGCTTAGATCTGATAGGCTGCCACCAGATACAGGAATTGCTAAGGGCCTGATCCGCCCCTTTCCTCTCTCTTGCGTGTCCTCAAACCCTCCCCTGGCTGGGGCACGCCAGCATTCCAAATCCCTTGGTCTAAAGCAGGGAGAAAACCCCTTCCTCTCCTTCCAGGCCTTGCTCTTGTGTCTAGCCTGCAAGTCAAGAAACGGTTTCTCTGCTTCCAAGATACAGCGTTCTCCTGCCCTCAGGACATTGAGATGCAAAATACCAAACTTGGCTTGCCTTTCCCCTGCTGAGCCCTCTTCCCCGTGAGGGAGACAGGTACCTGATACCAGAGTTTCACTTCCTCTGCCTTACTAGAAAAGAACTTTCACAAGGTTAAAAAGAAAACTTTATAGAAAAAAAAAGAAAGGAAAATATAAATAATCTTGCATTAAGGAAACTCAATACAGGCTCTGCTTATACCCGCAAATATGAAGAAACAGTCCTGATTTAAAAGATAAGCCCGTTAAACCAAGTCCAACCAATTCACATACATTACCCAATACACCCATCAGCTCTCATAGCCGAATTGCTTGGGTTCCTTTGTACTCACAGATGTGTAGGAGCACTTGGAGATAAGAGGCAGTTAGGAGGAGCTTGTTAACTCTCACAGCCGAGAAAACAAAAAAGACACAGCCACTCCACAATCTATTGGTACACCACCCAAAGCTCCTCATAGCCGACTTGTTTGGGGTTCCTTTGTTACTCACAGACTTTTGGTGTTAACTATTTTGACAAATAAGAAAGGAAGTTAGGAGGAAACCTTGTTTTACTCACAGCCAAGAAACACAAAAAAAAGGGACCCGAGTATACAAATTCCCGCCCTGACTTAAACCAATCAGTTCTCTGATTGGTGCTCTGTCAGGTGTTTGGTTACCCTTTCCAGGTAAAGAAACTTAACCCTTACCTTACCTATCTATTTATGAACAGGCCCCCTGGGTCAGGGCGGCCGTCAGAGGGGGCGGCAGGCAGCCTCCCGGGGATCTGCCGCAGTGTGGGCCTGCGGGCCGGTCCCTAGTCCGGGCTGCGGATGGAGCTGCCGGCAGTCATCGCCTGCAGGCAGGCGGGCAGGCGGCTCCGGTGGACCGCCCGCAGGCACCACTGCGGCACCTCCACCGAGCCGCGGACCAAGTGTGCAGGGCGGCGAATTGCCATCCCCTAGGGCGCCCCAATAATCATGCTGTTGCCAGTCCTTTAGCATCTAAAATCTAAAGGTTTATTCATAAAAAGAAAGAAAGGTGAGAGTTAAAGTTGGTTAAAGGAATCAAATACATACAGTAATAGCAAAGTTCCTGGTTCAGGCTTGTAGCAGTCAGGGGCGGCTCCAGGCACCAGCGCACCAAGCGTGTGCCTGGGACAGCAAGCAGTGGAGGGCGGCCTGCTGGTTGCCATGAGGGCGGCTGTCAGGCTGCCTTCGGAGGCATGCCTTCAGGAGGTCTGCTGGTCCCACGGGTTTGGTGGCAATTCGGCAGTAGGTACGCCGAAGACGTGGGACCGGTGGACCTCCTGCAGGCATGCTGCCAAATCCGTGTTACCAGCAGACTTCCCGCAGGCATGCTGCCAAAAGCCGCTGTGCTTGGGGCTGCAAAATACATTGCCGCCCTGGTAGCAGTGGTGGGAATAAACTGCTGGGTTGTTAAGTCTCTGGTTGCTTTCAAAACATTGGAAGGTATTCACTCCATTGGTTAGAATGCCCCCATTAGTATAAATTCATAAGCCAGAGGTTTGAGCAGGAAAGAGGCAAAATGAAGGTGTTTCCAGGGCCTTTTATAGCTTCTGCCATTTGGAGGGAAACTCATGGTTTCAAACAAAGCCCTCAGCACAGTTAGTAGAAAATCACAGGTGACAAGATGGGGTTTGGAATCACATGGGCAAGTCAGATGTCCATGCATAAGTTTGCATAGTCATGGCAGGTAGAGCTCATTCAGTGTAGATGGGAGTCTCCCATGGTCCTTTGTCAGTTAAGTGTGTCTTGATGAGTCACTTAATCTGAATAGTCCCTCCAAGATGTGCTGGTTAACTACCTTGTGGGCATTGTCCCTGAAGCTGATTGCACATGTGGCTGGCACATATACTTCTGGGTAACATAGGCCTGGTCTACACTACGCGTTTAAACCGATTTTAGCAGCATTAAACCGATTTAATGCTGTACCCGTCCATACAACGAGGCCCTTTATATCAATTTAAACTGATTTAAACCGATTTCTGTACTCCTCCCCAACGAGAGGAGTAGCGCTAAAATTGGTATTACCATGTCGGATTAGGGTTAGTGTGGCCGCAAATTGATGGTATTGGCCTCCGAGCGGTATCCCACAGTCCTCCACTGTGACCGCTCTGGACAGCAATCTGAACTTGGATGCAGTGGCCAGGTAGACAGGAAAAGCCCCACGAACTTTTGAATTTCATTTCCTG
>NC_133769.1:67938176-67940059 GCF_003597395.2 Chelonoidis abingdonii | reverse complement strand
CTACCTGCACCCCTCCTGCACCCAACCCCGTTCTGAACCCCCTGTCACACCCCACAACCCTGCCCTGATCCCCCTGCCACACCCTGCACCCCAACTCCCTCCCCTGAGCCCCCTCCTGCACTCCACACCACTTCTCTGCCCCAATCCCTTGCCCTAGCCCCTTCCTGCACCCCAACCTTTATGATGTTCGCCTTTAAAAAAATAAATAAATAATTCCCTGGATGCACACACCCTAATGAAAAGTACTGCACATGCCTATGTTGCTGACCCCTGATCTAGTGTATATGTGCTACAGGGCCTTTCAGCATTGGTGGACACGCAAATGTTTAGGCACAGACAATACAGCAGTTTTTATAATGCAACTTCACAATATCTGTCAGAATTCAAAATTGTACAGTCATAACCCCAATTCATCATACCATGCTTTCAAGGATTTGGGTTTGTGGCATATGTCCTGCTGCAACCTTAGTTGCCAGTAGAGAGGTGTGTGCGTGTGTATGTAATATAAATAAAATTGTGTGAGATTAAAATCAAGGTGGATTTGATTTAAATCAAATTGATTGATTTAAATCACTAGTCAAGAAGGCTCAATTTAATCATGGATTGCTACATTAAAGGTGAATTCTTGTTGTTGTTATAACCTTAATATATATACTTCACAACTCAAAGATAAATATAGGTTTCATTTTTAGAAGGTACACACTATACACTTTTAAAGTGATTTATTCTGAAAACTTTTCAGGTTAGTTTTTCAGCTATACCAGAAAATGAATTATTATTTCGTTATTTCTTTTACCAAAAGTAATTGAAACAGATATTTATGAAGTCATTGACAGGTGAACTATCTCCATTTCAACAGGTTAATTATTAATATTTGGAGGATTTTCTTGCTGTTCTGTAGTAGGAGGAGAACATCAGGAGACATACATTTACATTGTTTTATTTACCTAAAACAATGTTATGTATTTGGGATTTTTTCTTCAACAGCAAACATATAATATTTTAACAAAACAAGCATATGAATTTTTGAATTCAGTTAAACATTCAGGTTTTTTAAAATCAGGTTTGTTTGGGTTAAGATTGTTTTTAACTAAAATAGTTAAATGAAATATTTAAACAAAACAAAACAATTAAATAGTCTATCAGCCAGGTCAATATGAGAAACTTAAAATATTGGCTTCTGCAGCTGACTCAGTCGTCTTCACTTTCATTTTCCTGTTGGTTCATAATCTGGAAAAGAAAAACAAGCTTTCCTGCTTGTTGAGGTCCCAAACGATTTCTCAATTTGGAATGAATTAGTCCACAGGAAAAAAATATTCTTTCTACACCAGCAGAAGAAGCTACGGCTGTTAAAAGTGAGATTATCACTTCAACAGTCTCTGAATCCAAGTGCTTGTGACTTCTATCGGTTCACTGGTGTGACTTTTTCTTTAAAACATCAGCAAACATCTATTTCTTGACTTCACCCTTAGCTCTGAAGTTTATTATAGTTGGCATTATGGATGGATGATTGCTGGATGTCCATATCATAGTCAATTCCTCTTGACCCTGGTACCGAGTATTGAGAATATTTGCAAGAAAATGAGCTGCAGATAGTGCTTGTCCCATTTGTTTTCCTAGTGCTTGTAATTTAACTCTGTCTCTTTTTAAGATCTTACTCAGTTCCTTCCAAATTTCAACAGCATCAGCAATAAAACAGCTATTTCCCTGCATTTTGTTCAAGGCTACAGAAATAGGCTTGTTCACAAACTGTCACCAGATTAGGTCAGTTCTCAATATAGCGCTCAAAACAGTCCACTACTGAGTTCCATTGCATGTCTCGTGGGAGAGTTAGCTTGGTTCCTCACACTTTTTTCAGAGCAGCAGCTGCAAAGTGGTTGTTA
>NC_133769.1:67915590-67936892 GCF_003597395.2 Chelonoidis abingdonii | reverse complement strand
TTAAAGTGGACTGTTTGGAAAGTGAACGGAGCTCTGGAAATGTAAGAATAGAACTGGGGGAGATGGATTAGTGCAGCAGGATGCACAGGTTTAGCGCCGATAGTCAAAAACATGTCATGAGCAAACAAATGTTACAGTGGCTATGCAATTCGGTACACATGCGTTCCACAGATTTTAATCAGGGGGAGTATCAAATGCAAATGGTTTAAACAAACAAAAAAAAAAAAAAAAAAAATCAACCTGCAAAAGAAATATTTACTCCCTTCACCCTGCCCCCCAATATGAAATGTCCTGACAAAATTAAATTGGTTTGAGATGAAATATATAGGCAACTGTGAGTGTTGGAGCAATGACCTTTCCAATGCCTTGCAACTACACAGGGTGAGGATTGGAACTTTATGCCATTGGGAAGAGGAGATTCTCAGTTTTTCAGTGGGATACACAACATTTTGATGTCTCTGGAAGAGCCCAAGATGTTGGCTGAAAAAACAGACTTTGCAAAGTACAGAAAAGCTATTTTAGGACATTTTGGCGGTGTTTTAAATGTATCAGTTATAATTTTTATTTCCCTGATTTCTTGTCCTTTTGAATTCCTGGTGGAAAGGGAAACTGAGTTGCAAAGGTGAAGAGATGAAGAAAATAGTCTCAATCACATTTTGTGTAAAATTCTAAACCATCTCTAACGTAGCTTTTTCTGTAGAAAACGTGATGGTGTACTGGCATATAAAGTTTTTAACAGGAGTGTAGGATGACCTGCATAACTCTTGTGAATGATAAGGTCTTGCCAAATTATTGCTGATTTTAAAAACCTTTATTTTACATCTCAGCACACCATGTATGATCTAATTTAATCTACTTTATATTTGTTGTTTTGTGCCATATAGGTGATTAATTCTTTCTGCAGCAGAAAGCTGTATGCATATTTTACTCATGACTTTAAAATGTTTTTGTTTTTAATATTTTATTTTGTTGAGTCCATTGTGTTATCTTGCTTCCAAACGTAGCCTTGCCTTGTATCTTTCATTTATTGAATGCTGATGGCTGTTAGGAGGACCAGAAAGCAGTTGCAGATGAGCATTAACGACCTTGCATGCTGTGTCTGTCTTCCTGAGTTTGCAATGCTTCTAACATTTAAATTGTCTTTACTTCTACTGGAATAGCCACTATATCAACTGCAGTGAAAATTTCTCAACATTTCCATATTTTGGCAAGACAGCACTGTAATGGTGAGCCTAAATCCCAGAGCAGTGTGGTTTAACGGTGGTAGTTCAGTAATGAGAGCATTAAAGTGCTGAGTCAACCTACCACTCAAAGAATCAAAAATTTAGGAAGGTGGCTGCCAACATAATGTTGCCTTGCCATCCATTTTTTCTTCCCCCACCTCACATGAGGGTGAGGGAAGCAAAAAAGCAAATTTGATAGTTGTTCTCTTCCCCTCTTTCCCCTGCCCCTGTGATGTTGTGCAGTCTATATAGCTTTATAAAGATATGGTAATCAGTTAATATAATATAACTGGAATATGCTTCATGCAAAAGGTCTCATTACAAATTTTATCATCTACTGAGTGTGATCATCCTATTTGTATAAATGTATCACTCTTGTATCTGTGACTAGAAATATAAAATATAACTCTGAAGGCCTATTGTAATTTATGCAAAGTGTGGGCCATTAATGTTGGTTTGGAGTTTTAATGGCTCCCATCAACCAGGACAATTGACTGGGGCTTTGTTTGCAAGCAAGCCTTCCTGTGAATCAGGCTGGGAGGTATGAAGGCTTGGGTCTTACGGTGACATGTGATCATGTCACATGAACTGGAATCCATCTTTAACCTGGTACTTTTCCGGTGGGGGTGTGGAAACCCAGAGAGAGACAAAGGATTCCCGCCTTATGCAAAAGATATATAAAGGGGTGGAGGAGAACAAAGAATGACAGCCATCATGAAGAATCCCCTAGCTACCACCTGAGCTGGAACAAGAGCTGTACGAGGGGAAAGAATTGTGCCCAGGCCTGGAAGGTGTCCAGTCTGAGAAAAAAACCTTCTGAAGCATCTCAGAAGGTGAGATTACCTGTATTCACTTTGATTAGACACAGATTTATGCATTTTATTTTATTTTGCTTGGTGACTTATTTGTTCTGTCTGTTACTACTTGGAACCACTTAAATCCTACTTTCTGTATTTAATAAAATTACTTTTTACTTATTAATTAATTCAGAGTAAGTATTAATACCTGGGAGGCCAAACAACTGTACCTATCTCTCTATCAGTGTTATAGAGGGAGAACAATTTGAGTTTACCCTGCATACGCTTTATACAAGGTAGAACGGATTTATTTGGGTTTAGACCTCATTGGGAGTTGGGCATCTGAGTGTTAAAGACAGGAACACTTCTTCTGTTAGCTGCTTTCAGGTAAACCTACAGCTTTGGGGCAGGTAGTTCAGACTCTGCGTCTGTGTTGGAGCAGATGGGAGTGTCTGGCTCAGCAAGACAGGGTGCTGGAGTCCTGAGCTGGCAGGGAAAGCAGGGATAGAAGTAGTCTTGGCACATCAGGTAGCAGCTCCTCAGGTGGTTTCTGTGATCCAACTTGTCACACACATACCCTCCCCCCACCATTTAGTAATACAGATTTTTTGAGGTGAAGCCCTTATAATTGCTATGACTTCCTTACATATAAAGATGTGTTCTGTTACTTTACTGTTGGTGTCAGTATATTCTAGTATAACACAAAAAGCTAAAATGATAAAAATAAATGAGGAAAGTAGACTTTTGTGACACATTCTCCCTGCTTTTTTCATGTGATCACTTTCTCACTAATTTCCAATCTTCAGTAATTTGGATAAACCTTACAGTGCCAAGTGTGACTTGTGAGACACCTTTGTACTTGTATGTAATAAACATAAAATCTCAAATTGTATGTAGGTGTAACAATACTTCGCATTCCTATAGCATCTTTCACCCACATCCCTCAAAATACTTTGCAAACATCATCAGCTCTCATTGCAAAAACTAGGTAAATGGGTGGAAGATGCTATTGGAATGCAAAGTATTGTTAAGTAAGTAGTAGTTTAATTGTAAGATAAGAAATACAGTAATTGACGTTTTCTAACACTGTTGCCTGTAGAAGATAGAGTGATGACTTGCTTTGGAATGTTTAGGTCAATAAATTGAGAGATTTTTCTAAATCCTGTATGAATATTCTCTGAGGTGTGTTGTGAATTTGTTTGGCTGAATGACACTACAGTTTATAAGTACCTATAATTTAGGTAGGAAAAGAATTACTTTATGGATCTTTTGAAATAAGCAACCTTCATCTTTCAAATTGACAGTTACTACGCTATAATAGCAAAAGTACTGAATTTGCTTCAATTGATTTTGAATTGTATACTGTTCATTTAATGTGCAGTGCTTCTAGGATTCTAATCTCCATGTTCTTCTCATGATTTATGGTTCAGTGCAGATTTCCCATTGGATATTTTTTCTCACCTCATATATAAAACTTGATTTTTTTTTTTATCAGATGCAGTAAATCCCATCTATAGTACCTACTGTGCTGTCAGCTAGAACAATTAATAGTCTGAAAACAGCATTTTTTTGTATTATGTTGTCTTTGTCCAGAAAAGTTCTATACAAGTTTGTTACCCATAAAAGGTGACTTCATATGTGAATGGCACAAAAAGGTATTTTTTAATTTGACTGCATTTAACCCAGAAAGCTTTAACTTATTATAGCCTTAATTTCCTCTCCTTTTGCATCATTGTGAATATGGGAACACCTGAGTGCATTGTAGCTGAAGGGTCTGAACATTCTACCCCCCAAAGCCTATCCAGTGGTCTGGAAAGTTGGTGGAGTTGTGAAATGGATCTGGTGTGAGGCCAAAAAAGGAAGTGGACAGTCAGGGATCCAGGCCTTCAAAATCAGTGTGTGCCCAGGTGATGGAAGGAATTTGCTCCTTGCACTGGGACAGCTCCTGTTGTCTTATAACCATGGTATCACAGCAGGACTGGCAACCATACTTCCAGCCCTTAGCTGTGCTCTGCGACTCTGCAGAGGAGGAGAACTGAGATGAAGAATCAATGCTGTCTCTTAAGTAGAGCTGACCAACATTTTTCATTGATGTGTGGGTTTCTGTTTTTTGTTTTTGTTTGGACAAAAAATGGCTTATTGACCAAATCAAAAATTTAAGCAGAAACAACATTTTTTTTTAATCATTTCATTTTTGCAGGGAAATCCCACTTTCTCTCACCCTAACCTCCTCTTGTGCCCTTCCGCCTCTTTTTGCAGAGGAGGAGAAGTCAAAATTAAAAAGGGTGTGAAAATGGTATCCCTCACACGGAATAGATTTTTTTTTTTCCCAAAAACATTTGTCTGAATTTTCTTTTTTGTAGAAAAAGATTGTCAGGAAAAATTGAACAAAAAGAAAATAAGCATTACTTAATCTGCGTTGAGGTGTCATAAGAGGAGAGCTCCTGTGACCAAGAGATGAGCCCTGTGACCACATCCGCTTGAAAAGGTACTTGCTGTACGAAACTCTTAAGCTCAGCAGGAGCAGGGATTCCTCTTCCAACTCTGGTGGCCAGGGACTTCATTTATTCTCTCACAAGAGCTTATATCTAAAATGTTGTTGTGAGCCAGAGTTCTAGAGTGCAAAATTGTAGACATTCCTTCATTTAATTAAAGTGCTTTATCTGCTTACTTGAATAGGGACAAGATGGGTGAGGTCATATCTTTTATTGGACCAACTTCTGATGGTGAAAGAGACCAGCTTTTGAGCTTAACCAGAGCTCTTCAAGTGTGGGAAAGATAATCAGTGTCACAGCTAAAGACAAGGTGGAACAGATTGCTAAGCATAAGGAATTAGCATGATGCAAGGGACCACTCAAGGGGAAATGGGCAGTAAACACATCTGCAGTTGTAGGACAAAGGAGGGTTAGTGGGTTACAGATTGTTGTAGTGAGCTATAAATCTAGTGTCATTATTGAGTCCACGATTTTTAGTGTCTAGCAGACTTTTATGAGCCTGGGAACTTAAATTCCTCTTTTGAAGGTGTTGTGCAGGTTTCCTTTGGGGATGAGTACTGAGAGGTCAGATATGGAGTACATTTTTGTGATAAGTGTTCTCATACAGGTGACATTGTTTTGTCTCATCATTTTTCTGTGTGAAAATTACTGTCATTTTGAGCATAGTGATTGTCTGATTCCATGCATATGGTGGTTGTTACACTGTATGTTGTGATAGGCATGTGTAGGACCCATGTGTCCTGAAAGGCGGTTTTTTGGCAGGGGAGAGGGGGGAAATTGACGACGGTAGCAGTGTAGGTATTTCTGCAGGTTTTGCATCTGTTCTTGCAGGAGGTTGGGGTGCCACTTTGAGTTGGTGTGTCTTGGAATGTTGGGAATTTGCTTTTGATGAGCTTGAGGTGTTTGAAGGCCAGAAGAGGGAGTTCGGGAAAGATTTTATTTTCAGGATGAGGTCCACATAGAATATAGGTTGTTGTTGTTTGATACCCAATGAGGGGGGTTGGTGACAACTAAGGGTTGGTGCAGTTGGTGAGGTTTTTTCCCCTTGTATTGAAGCAGATTCTCTTGGGGTTTTTGGGTGGTCCTTTCCATTACACAATCTATTTCTCAGGTGGAGTGTCCTTTTTTGGTAATGATTAAGTATGTTAAGGTGTGTATCCCAGACTTGCTCCTTGGAGCATATTCTGTGGGTATCTGAGTGCCTGGCTGTAGATAACATGTGTTTTTTTTATTTTTTTTTTGGTATGCTTGGAGTGAGTGCTGTATCTGTGAAGATAGGTGTGGTGATCTGTGGATTTCTTGTAAATAGTCATTTATAGCACTCCATTGTTTAAGATGATCGTGGTGTCCAGGGAGTTGATGCTGTTTGGGAGTGTTCTAGGGAGAGTTCAATGGATGGGTGGTGGAAATCTGAGGCAGTTTAGGTCCAGAGGATGAAAATGTCATGTATCTGAGATACACTATGAAAACAATGATATATTAGTCCAGATATTCTTTCTCAAGATGGCCCATGAGGAGGTTGGCATATTGGGGAGCCATCCTAGTATACCTGGCTGTTCCCATAGTTTGAACAGAGTGTTTGTTTGCTGAATGAAAATTGTTATTGCTGAGTTGTATGATGTGTTTGGGGTAGATATCTAAATGTCCATTGTCTTGTAGATATTTGAGGGAGGCAGCAAAGCCTTTATGGTGAGGGATGTTGGGGTATAGGGAGGTTTGACATCCATGGTGGCAAGGAAGATGTTCTGAGGGAGGTTGTTAATGTGTTTCTGGAGGAAGTAGATTGTGTTCTGGAGAAGCTGGTCCTTTGTGCGGTGAGTGGTTTGAGGATGGTTTCTGTGAGTCCCGATATTCCTTCAGTAACAGTGCCATGGTGAGATATAATGGCTCTGCCTGGGTTCTCTTGTTTATGTATCTTGAGAAACATATAGAAGGTCTCTGGAATGGGTTAGCTGGGGGATGAGGTTGGAGTTGTTTCTGGAAGGATTTGATGTCTCCTTAAATTACTGGGTGAATTGTGGTGTGGCGTTGTCTTTGAACTCTTTGTAATAGGTGGTGTCCATGAGTTGTTAGTTGGCCTCATTGATGTAGTTATCATGGTTGAGGACTACAGTGGCACCACCTTGGCCTGCTGGGTTTGATTGCTATCTGGTGATTCACTTTTAGGGACTATATTGCTATTCTTAGCAGTGCAGAGATTGTGTTGGATGTGATGTTTGTTAAGGATTTCGCAGTCGAGTTCTTCCCTAAAGCAATCAGTGTAATGATTAAGTGTGTGGTTTTGTCCACTGTGGTTTGTCAATCAGATTATTCTTTTTTTCTAGTGACTGCCAATGGGGACGTGTTAGTTGTGGATGGTGTCACCTTTCTTGTGAAATAATTCTTTGTCAGAGTCTTCATGTGTTAGTGCGGTATCTGGTTCCATAATGGGGCAGAAGTTCAGTCCTTTGGAGAGTACAGATAATTCAACTATGATAAGGGGAAGACTTGGTTAGTTGATAATATTGGGGTATTGTGTAATGTCCATGTGGTGGGTCCTGGTGTCATGATTTCTCCTCGAAGTGATCTGTGAATAGAAACAGTTACAATTAATGCTAAGAATTTAACTTTTTTATATAGAGAGATTTTGTTTAGTTCTTAATCTGCCTAATTTTTGAAGGTTTTAAAACAAAGCCATTTTACAAAGATATTTAAAAAAGAAACCATGCACTCATCGATAAGGTTTCAAGAGGGAGTAATTTTTTACTGTTTGAACTCCTGAAGTGTTCAATAGATTCACTTGCAGCTTTCCAGAAAATTAAATCTCTACCCTTTGGTTGAATATTGTAATTTTAGTTATAGTATCAACACTTTACATGCCTAAGAAGAGTTAATCACTTTTTTTTTTTTTTTAACTGAAAAACAGAACTCATCCTTAACCATGGAGTTGCCACTAATGCCTTTAATTATTTGGGGGCCACATCGTGGCCTGTCCTGTGTACAAGGGAGTATATGGGGTATTAGTGATCTCTTACTCCCTTGTCCCGTACTACCGCTTACTGTGTGCTGGGTGAAACATGCTTTGCAAAACCACTGCATTCAGCCCTCCCCATGCAGATAGGTGGAGGTTTTACTCCTATCTCCAACAATATGCCCTGGGGTGTAGTGACGCTGGTGAGTTGGGGTGTATGCTGCTACAGGTGTTCACGTGTCACAATTCACTCCCTTGCCAAAGCAGCAGGGAGACCAGGAGGGTGATTAACTCTTTGAGGCACAGTCTTCATCCTGGGATACTATAAGAACAGCATCATAGCATAATGCCCCTTACTATGAGCTAAATCACAAAATGATCATCTAGACCAGGGATCAGCAACCTTTGGTATGCGGCCCATCAGGGAAAGCCAGTGGCGGGCTGGGATGGTTTGTTTACTTTCAGTGTCCGCAGGTTTGGCTGATCGCAGCTCCCACTGGCCGCAGTTCACCTTTCTAGGCCAATGGGGGCTGCGGGAAGAGGTGGTCTGGCCCGTGCCATTTCCCGCAGCCCCCATTGGCCTGGAATGGTGAACCGCGGCCAGTGAGAGCTGCGATCGGCTGAACCTGTGGACGCTTCAGGTTAACAAACCAGCCCGACCCGCCAGCGGCTTTCCCTAACAGGCCACATGCCAAAGGTTGCCGATCCCTGGTCTAGCCCATTGTTTTTGGAACTAAATATTTTTAAAGGAACAATAGAAAGCACTATGTTTATAGAGAATCAGCTAGAATTACTCTGCTGATGTTAAAATATATCTTTAAAAATCAATTTAATGTCTGTATAATATGTCAGAGGAATTAAACAAATAATCTGCAAACTCACTCTGAGATGGTGTATCTTCAAGGAAGTGAATCAAAGGACTGGAAGGGACCTCAAGAGGTCATCTAGTCCAGTTTCCTGCACTCATGGCAGGACTAAGTATTATCTAGACCAGGGATGGCCAGTCTGAGCCTGAGAGAGCGCCAGAATTTAACAATGTACATTGCCAAAGAACCACAGTTACATCAGCAACCCCCCATCAGCTCCCCCACCTGCTTCCAGCACCTCCCACCCACCGGCAGCCCCGCCAATCAGCATCTTCCACTCCCTTCCTGAACCTCCCAAAACAGCTGATTGGAGCATGCAGGAGGCTGTGGGGTGGGGAGGAGTGAGGGCAGGGCCTGTGGCAGAGCCAGGGGTTGAGTAGTGAGCACCCCCAGCACATTGGAAAGTTGGCGCTTGTAGTTCCAGCCTCGGAGTTGGTGCCTATACAAGGAGCCGCATATTAACTTCTGAAGATCCGCATGTGGCTCTGGAGCCACAGGTTGGCCACCCCTGATCTAGACCATCCCTGACAGGTGTTTGTCTAACCTGCTCTTAAAAATCTCTAAAGATGGAGATTCCACAACCTCCCTAGGCAATTAATTCCAGTGCTTAACTACCCTGACAGTTAGGAAGTTTTTCCTAATGTCCAACCTAAACCTCCCTTCCTGCAATTTAAGCCCATTGCTTCTTGTCCCATCCTCTGTGATTAAGAAGAACAGTTTTTCTCTCTCCTCCTTGTAACAACTTTTTATGTACTTGGAAACTGTTAGCATGTCCCCTCTGTCTTTACTTTTGCAGACTAAACAAACCCATTTTTTTTCAATCTTCTCTCATAGACAGGGGTGAAAGTAACTTAAAGGACTTACCGGTGTACCGGAGGGTTGAGCGGGGCTATGTGGCCTCACCTGGAAGAGATGGGGCCTTTCAAGATTTAAAGGCCCTGGGGCTCCGGCTGTGGCTGGGAGCCTTTAAATCACCCCAGAGCTACCAGCTGCAGAAGTGGCTGGGAGCCCTGGGGCTCAGGGGCGAAATAAAGGGCCTGGGGCTCCGGCTGCCATAGAGCTCCAGGCCCTTTAAATCACCACGGGAGCCTTGTCATCCCTACGCTGGGGCGGCAGGGCTTGGGCTTGGGCTAGGGCTAGGGCTGGGGTAGCAGCAGCAGGGCTCCAGAGTTGATTTAAAGGGCCTGGGACTCCAGCTGCTATGGGGAGCCCCGGGCCCTTTAAATCGCTGCCGGAGCCCTGCCGCTGCTGGGGTAGCGATGGGCGGGGCTCGGGCAGGTATTTAAAGGGCCCGGGGCTCCTGCCACTGCTGTGAGCTCTGGGCCCTTTAAATCCCCACTGGAGCCCATTTACCAGGGCCCCGGGGCTCTGGCAGCCGGGCTCGGTCATGGATTTAAAGGTTCCAGAGCTCCGGCCCCTGTGGGGAGCCCTGGGCCCTTTAAAGCACCACTTGAGCCCTGCTGCTGGAGCTCCAGCGGTGCTTCAAAGGGCTCAGGGCTCCCCGCAGTGATCGGAGCTTCTGGCCCTTTAAATCGCTGCCAGAGCCCTGCCTCCGCTACGCTAGTGGAGGCAGGGCTCCAGCAGTGCTTTAAAGGATTGGGGCTCCCCGCAGTGGCTGAAGCCCTGGCCCCTTTAAATCACTGCCGGAGAAGCCAGACCAGTCCAGCATTGTGTACCAGCTCTTGTCGGCATGGCGTACTGTACCGTACTGGCTTACTTTCACCTCTGCTCATAGGTCATGTTTTCTAGACCTTTAATAATTTTTGTGGCTCTTCTCTGGACTTTCTCCAGTTTGTCCACGTCTTTCCTGATACATGGCACCCAGAACTAGACAGAATACTCCAGTTGAGGCCTAATCAGCACAGAGCAGAGTGGAAGAATTCCTTCTCGTGTCTTGCTTACAACACTCCTGCTGCTAATACAGCCCAGAACGATGTTTGCTTTTTTTGCAACAGCATTACGTTGTTGACTCATATTTAGCTTGTGGTCCACTAAAACCCCCAGATCTCTTTCTGTAGTACTCCTTCCTCGGCAGTCATTTCCCATTTTGTACGTGTGCAACTGATTGTTCCTTCCTAAGCGGAGTACTTTGAATTTGTCCTTATTGAATTTCATCCTATTTACTTCAGACCATTTCTCCAGTTTGTCTAGATCATTTTAAATTTATAATCCTATCCTCCAAAGCACTTGCAACCCCTCCCAGCTTGGTATCGTCTGCAAACTTTATAAGTGTACTCTCTATGCTATTATCCAAATCATTGATGAAGATATTGAACCGAACCGGACCCAGAACCGATCCCTGCATGACCCCACTTGTTATGCCGAGCATAACTGTGAGCCGCTGATAACTACTTTCAGTGAAGGTGTTGTGAATGTTTGTCTGTAAAGAGCTGTGGAAGTAGATATGTGTGTTTGCTTCTTTTTTTACTAATGAGCTATTAAAATCAGAGAATCCTTTTCTTTACTGCAAGTTTGAGATGACTGTGTGAGAGCCACAAGAAGGAGTACTATGAGCCTGAAGGGAAGGGAGAACAGCTTATCTCAGTGTTCATGCAATTTACCTCCAAACTCTGTGGTGCAGTGCTGAGCAGTCACAGTCATAGAAGTTTTGGCATGTTTTTATGAGATGAATTCATCCTTCACCCCAAATTACTCATTTGGTTATTTTGTACTGAAGTGGAGTGAATGTACAGAATTAAGATTACATCTGGTAATACTAAAGACATTTTTGACATCAAAGTTCAAAAAATAAAATGGTATCAAATGCAAAAATATGATATGAAGAGCACATCTTTTATTGGTTTATGTTTTTGCGCTCCCAGAACAAGACTGTCCATTGTGACTTCTATTCTGCTCTTCATTAAGGGGTCTCATCTCAAGTGCTCATGTTCAGACAAGCTCACGCCAACTGGTTTTGGCCAAACTAACTCCTGTGGCACTGCACCCCATATTCTTCACAGTGGTGTTATATTTGTGTGGATGTATCATTTTTGTATCTGAAGTTATGAATATTGACTATATATTTGTATTTCAAATGTAGTTACACCTGGGTAATGCCCACTAGATGAGATGCTTTCAGTCTAGATAGTGGGCGGGGAATGGGCCATTAGGAAAAAAACAATAGGCCTTAGGAGAAGCTTATCTCCCACCTCGGGAGCCTTCCTGATAACACTACAGACTGCCTCTGAGTAATGTCTGCTGTGACTCTGCAAGGACGTGTATGAGACCACATGTCTCTAGACTCCATTTTGGGATGTCAGTATATTTCCACAAACTGGTTTGGGAACCAAACTTTGGGTACAAAGAGTTCCCACCATATGCGAAAGCTATATAAGGCAGGGAATGACATCATCTGATGTTCTTCACTCCCCACCCAAGGGAGACTCCTGGAAACACCTGAGGAACAAAGACTGAACTGGGGGAAGTGCTCTATCTGGGCTAAAGGGATTTTTAACCTGTGAATGAAACACCTGGGAATTCTAAGCTGTAAAGCAAGTGCAGCTTGCCGCTTAAGAATTTGCAGCCTGTTTGTATCATCTCTTAGAGTGAGAATCTGCTATTCATAATCCATCTATTTAATATATTAAGCTTAGTTTGCGTTTTTTGTTTATTTGCTAGGTAATCTACTTTGATCTGTTTTCTATCGCTTATAATCACTTAAAATCTATCTTTTGTTTTTGCTTTATCTAAACCAGAGAGTTGGAGTGAAGTGTGTGGGAATCATAACTCGGGGCAAAGGCTGTTGAATATCTCTCTCCACACTGAGGGTGGAGGTGAATTTTATGAGCCTATCCTGTGCAGTTCCCTGTGCAGCACAAGATAGTATACTTCTGGGTTTATATTCCAGAGGGGATGCATGCCTGAGGAATTGGGAGCTGCCTTAGCTGTAGCCTTCCTATGCAGGGACTTGTCTGAGAGCCTGCATGTAACTGCAGCTGGGTGTGTCCCTACTGATATGTGTGCGGGTGAAAGTGCAGTTGGAGGGCTTTTCAGCTTGTCACAGCAGCACAATGTGAGGGGAATCCAGGCTGGTGGGTCAGAGGATTCAGTGGTATCCCAGGGCCAGGTGGCACCCCGAGGGGAACCCATCATAACTCCCTCTTTCCTTTCTGTCATTCTGCCATTTTTCTCCGTTCCCATGGTGTCTCTCCTAAAAAGTCCTGACTCGCCCCTCCTGCCATAGTTTTCATCTAAGAAGGAGAATGTGGTGTGACTGCTCCTCTTCTGAGGCCGTGGGAGTCGTGTGTGTGTTCCAGTGTCTGTCTTCCTGAGCCAAGCCCAGGGAAGGGAGATCCTGGGGCAGCCAGAGCTGGGGAAAGCATTAAGGTTAATTAATTTCATATTAAGAAGACTTAGCTGTTATATAGTACTTTGAGATCTATTAATAAAAGTGCTTGACAAAAGAGGCCAGTATCATGATCTTCCCTTTATGTGTGAGAATGGTGACACAGAGAGGTGAAGTTACCTCTGAAGGTCACTCAGCAGGCCAGTGGCAGAACAAAATTAATGAATTTGCATTAAAATGTACATACCTTATATGTAAAATGCACTTTCTTTGGCTCACCATAGCTTGGATGCCTTACTGTCTGCCCTACCTAGGCTGTGCTCAGAGACTGCCTACACCCTCCTTCCTGCATCAGGAAAAGAGAAGACTTTTTTAGTTGGCTTAAGCAGCTCTCCTTTCCAACTCCCAGAGCCTCAGCAAGAATGGCGGGTGGGTGTCCGAGTTGGGTCTGGATAGGAGAGACCCTGGGCCTGCCTGTAGGGGGGCACCAGTAGATTTTTTTTTGTAAGGCTTTGACTCAGTTCCTCATGACATTCTCATAAGCAAACTAGGGAAACATGATCAAGATAAATTTACTATAAGGTGGGTGCACAACTGGTTGAAAGACTATATTTGAAGTCTGGTGGCACGTTAAAGACTAACGGATTTATTTGGGCATGAGCTTTTGTGGGTAAAAAACCCCACTTCTTCAGATACGTGGAGTGAAAATTACAGATACTGGCGTACATACACAGACACATGAAGAGAAGGGAATTATCTTACAAGCGGAGAACCAGAGTTGAAGGCCAATTCAGTCAGGTGGATGTGGTCCACTTCCAATAATTGAGGAGGAGGTGTCAATACCAAGAGAGGGACAATTTGCTTTTGTAGTGAGCCAACTACTCCCAGTCCCTAGTCAAGCCCAAATTAATGGTGTTAAGTTTGCAAATTAATTGTAGCTCTTCAGTTTCTCTTTGAAGTCTGTTTTTGAAGTTTTTTTGTGAAGTGTGGCTACTTTTAAATCTGTTTTTGAATGTCCAGGGAGATTGAAGTGTTCTCCTACTGGCTTTCGGATGTTACCATTCCTGATGTCTGATTTGTGTCCATTTATTCTTTTACATAGAGACTATCTGTCTGATTTGGCCAATGTACATGTCAGAGGGGCATTGCTGGCAAATGATGGCATATATCACATTAGTACAGGGGTCGGCAGCTTCTGGCACGTGGCTCACCAGGGTAAGCACCCTGATGGGCTGGGCCAGTTTGTTTACCTGCTGCGTTGGCAGGTTCGGCGGACTGCAGCTCTCACTGGCCGCAGTTCGCCGTCCTAAGCCAATGGGGGTGGCGGGAAGCCGCAGCCAGCACATCCCTCAGCCCGCACTGCTTCCTGCCACCCCCATTGGCCTGGGACGGTGAACCGCGGCCAGTGGGAGCCATGGTCTGCCAAGCCTGCCGACGCAGCAGGTAAACAAACTGGCCCAGCCCGCAGGGTGCTTACCCTGGCCAGCTGTGTGCAAGAGGTTGCCGACCCCTGCATTAGTGGATGTGCAGGTGAATGAGCCTCTGATGGTGTGGCTGATGATGTTGGGTCCTCTGATGGTATCACTAGAGTAGATATGGAGACAGAGTAGGCAGTGGGGTTTGTTACAAGGATTAGTTCCTGGATTAGTATTTCTGTGGTGTGGTATGTAGTTGCTGGTGAGTATTTGCTTCAGGTTGAGGGGCTGTCTGTAAGTGAGGACTGGTCTGCCTCCCAAGGTCTGTGAGAGTGAGGGTCGTTTTCCAGGATAGGTTGTAGATCGTTGATGATGTGCTGGAGAGGTTTTAGCTGGGGGCTGTACATGATGGCCAGTGGTGGTCTGTTTTCCTTGTTGGGCCTGTCCTGTAGTACGTGACTTCTGGGTACCTATCTCACCTGGGGGGGGATGTGAGGAAACAGATTGACAGAGTGAAGTGTCATTATCAGTGATTTACTGTTAAATTGGGAGGGCATATCTAGTGTGGTCCCACAAAGGTCAATCCTGGGTCCGGTACTAGTAAATATTTCCATTAGCCAAGTCATTAATGAAGTAGAGAGTAGGCTTATAAAATTTGCAGATGACTCCAGGCTGGGAGAGGTTGCAAGCGTTTTGAAGGACAGGTTTAAAATTCAAAATGACCTTGACAAATTGGAGATTTGGTCTGAATTAAACAAAATGAAATTCAATTTAGACAAGTGCAAAGTAATTCACAAAATAAAATGCACAGCTGCAAAATGGGGAACAAGTGTCTAGAATGGTAAATGCTCAAAAAGTATTTATAGTTGGTCAGACTGAATGAGTTGCCAATGTGATGCAGCTGCAAAAAAAAAAAAGAAAAGAAAACAGGCTAATACTGTATGATTCTGGGGTGTATTAACAGGAGTGTTGTTTATAAGTGACAGGAGTTAATTGTCGCGCTGTACATGGCACTGGTAAGGCCCCAGCTGTCCAGTTCTGGGCACCACAATTTAGGAAGGATGTAGACAGATTGGAAACAGATAGCAACAAAAATGGTAAAAGGTTTAGAAAACCTGAGCAGTGATGAAAGGCTGAAAAAATTGGGGATGTTTAGTCTTCAGAGAAGAAAACTAAGCGACAGCCTAATAAGTCTTCCAATATGTTAAGGTCTGTTATAAAGAGGATGGGGATCAATTGTTCTCCATGTCTGCTGAAGGTAGAATAAGAAGTAATGGGCTTTCTCTGCAGCAAGGGAGATTTAGGTTAGGTGTTAAGTAAAACTTTCTAACTATGAGGGCAGTTAAGGTCTGGAATAGGCTTCCAAGGGAGGTCGGGGAGGTGGGGCGTTTCTATAATTTGGATGTTTTTAAAAACAAGTTGGACAAAAAGCTGTCAGGGCCGGTCTGGTTTACTTGGTCCTGCCATAGCGCAGGGGGCTGGACCTGGTGACTTTTCAAGGCCCCTTCCAGCCGTACATTTCTATGATTCTATACCTGCCAAATTTTGTGCAGTTCCATGTGACATTTTAGACAAATTTATCTGTTTTCTTATGACAGATAATTTGCATAGATCCACAAACATGTTTTTAAAATCCTGTATGGTTATAGTGCTGGAGAAAGGTGTTCCCTTGAGACTTTATTTCCGTGATCGGGTTCTCCAAGCATGAAGAGCAAGTATGGACGAGGCAAGGGCCTTGTTTCTTGCACACCTCATAAGAAGAGGGTCAAGGGTTTGGGGGCAGGCGGACATAGGCATCTTGTGGGGGAGCTGAGGGAAGCAGTGATGTTTGAGGAAGGTGTGGTTGCTGGGCAGAAGAGAACATGTGTGAGATATGCTATAAGCTGGCATTGGTCCCTTTCACCCTCATGTTGTTCCCCTATTAGCCCATACTCCCCATAACATCTCCTGCTCCCCAAGTAGCTCTTGTGCCTACCTTTTCCGCCAAGTAATTACTCATCTCAACTACCCATTCTCCCAGTGGCTTCTGTCTCCATTTCCCCCACAATAATTTATTTTGTTGCTCTACCCCCACTCATTCCCCCACTTGCTCCTCATCCCTTCTTCCCATGGCAGTAGCTCCTCTCACCTCCGCTGTTGTGGCACTGACACACACAACACTGAAGCAGAGGTGTCATTTCCTATGGGGCAGTGGTTTATAGATTCATACAGATTCATAGACTCTAGGACTGGAAGGGACCTCGAGAGGTCATCGAGTCCAGTCCCCTGCCTTCGTGGCAGGACCAAATACTGTCTAGACCATCCCTGATAGACATTTATCTAACCTACTCTTAAATATCTCCAGAGATGGAGATTCCACAACATACCTCCCTAGGCAATTTATTCCCAGCGTTAACTACCTCCTGACAGTTAGGAACTTTGTCCTAATGTCCAACCTAAATCTCCCTTTGCTGCAGTTTAAGCCCATTGATTCTTGTTCTATCATTAGAGGGCTAAGGTGAACAAGTTTTTTCCCTCCTCCTGATGACACCCTTTTTAGATACCTGAAAACTGCTATCATGTCCCCTCTCAGTCTTCTCTTTTCCAAACAAATATAACCCAATTCTTTCAGCCTTCCTTCATAGGTCATGTTTCAAGACCTTTAATCATTCTTGTTGCTCTTCTCTGGACCCTCTCCAATTTCTCCACATCTTTCTTGAAATGCGGTGCCCAGAACTGGACACACATACTCCAGTTGAGGCCTAACCAGCGCAGAGTGAGAGCGGAAGAATGACTTCTCGTGTCTTGTTTACAACACACCTGTTAATGCATCCCAGAATCACGTTTGCTTTTTTTGCAACAGTATCACACTGTTGACTCATATTTAGCTTGTGGTCCACTATGACCCCTAGATCTCTTTCTGCCATACTCCTTCCTAGACAGTCTCTTCCCATTCTGTATGTGTGAAACTGATTTTCCTTCCTAAGTGGAGCACTTTGCATTTGTCTTTATTGAACTTCATCCGGTTTACCTCAGACCATTTCTCCAATTTGTCCAGATCATTTTGAATTTGACCCTGTCCTCCAAAAGCAGTTGCAATCCCTCCCAGTTTGGTATCGTCCGCAAACTTAATAAGCGTACTTTCTATGCAACATCTAAGTCTTGATGAAAGATATTGAAGAGAGCCGGTCCCAAACAGACCCCTGCGGAACCCCACTTGTTACACCTTCCAGCCGGATTGGGAGCCATTAATAACTACTCTCTGAGTAATCGGTTATCCAGCCAGTTATTGCACCCACCTTTGCCTAGTTTATTTATGCGATAAGGTTACAACATGCGAGACCGTATCAAATGCCTTACTAAAGTCTAGGCTATACCACATCCCGCTTCTCCCTTATCCACAAGGCTCGTTATCCTATCAAAGAAAGCTATCAGATTGGTTTGACACAATTTGTTCTTTACAAAATCCATGCTGGCTATTCCTATCAATCTTACCACCTTCCAAGTGTTTGCAGATGATTTCTTTAATTACTTGCTCCATTATCTTCCTGGCACAGAAGTTAAACTAACTGGTCTGTAGTTTCCTGGGTTGTTTTGATTTCCCTTTTTATAGATGGCACTATATTTGCCCTTTTTCCAGTCTTCTGGAATCTCTCCCGTCTCCCATGACTTTCCAAAGATAATAGCTAGAGGCTCAGATACCTCCTCTATTAACTTCTTGAGTATTCTAGGATGCATTTTCATCAGGCCTGGTGACTTGCAGGCATCTAACTGTTTCTAAGTGATTTTTCACTTGCTCTCTTTTTTTATTTTATCTTCTAAACCTACCCCCTTCCCATAAGCATTCACTATGTTAGACATTCCTTCAGATTTCTCAGTGAAGACCGAAACAAAGAAGTCATTAAGCAGTGGTGTAGAGGTTTTTTTAAAAAAGTAGATAAACTAACCTAACCTAATCTTTATATATTTCCCCAAACGAGAAGTGGGTAAACTGTACCCACATTGACCCAAGACTACACTACTGCTATGAGGCGGGGGGGCAATTGCTCCCCTAAACCTTGGTTTCTGGCTCCTCCCCCTGATTCACCGGCTCTGTGGTGTGTCCCCTGGAGCTGTAGTGTCTGTTGTGGGATTGACTGATGACTGCACTGTCAGTGCTGCTCCTCTCTGGCTGGACAGGAAGCAGTAGTGGCAGCCTGCGCCAGAGCTGAGCACAGATCAAGCCAAGTCCTGATCTCTGCCCCAAGCTGGCCATCAGTGAGCAACTCAACCCCAGACTGTTCTCCCTCCTCCCTCCACATCTCTCTGCGTGGGACCTAGGGTGACCAGGTATCCGGTTTTCCACCAGAACACCTGCTCAAAAAGGGATTCTGGCAGATCTGCTCAGCACTGCTGACTGGGCCATTGAATGTCTGTCTGGCAGTGTTGCGCAGCAGGGCTGGCAGTCTTCCTGCTAGCTTCCACGCCGTGCGACTCCCGGGAAGCAGCCGATATGTCCCCTCTCTGGCTCCTATGCATAGGGGCAGCCAGGCGGCTCCACGCACTTCCCTGTCTGCAGGCGCAGCCCCCGCGGCGGCTGGGAACTGTGGCCAATGGGAGCTGCAGGGGCAGCACCTGTGGATGGGGCAGTGTGCAGAGCCGCCTGGTCGCGCCTCTGAATAGGAGCTGGAGTGGGGACATGCCACTGCTTCCAGGAGCTGCTTGAGGTAAATGTCGCCCAAAACCTGCACCCCTGAGCTCCCCCTGCATCGCATCCCTGATCTCCCTCCCACTCTCCGAACACCTTGATCCCAGCTTGGAGCACTCTCCTACATCTCAATCCACTTGTCCCCTGCCCCAGCCCAGAGCCCCCTCCCACACTCTGAACTCCTAATTTCTGGCCCCACCCCATAGCCTGGGCCCCCAACTGGAGCCCTCACCTCCTTCTGCACCCCAGCCCCCTTAGCCAGCCCAGTGAAAATGACCTAGTGAGTGAGGATGGGGAGAGTGAACGACAGAGGAAGGGGGATGGAGTGAGCGGATGTGGAGCCTCAGAGGAGGGGCGGGTGGGGGGGCAAGGGTGTTCAGTTTTGTGTGAGTAGAAAGTTAGCAACCCTAGTGGAACCAGTTCACTAACTCCCCACAAGCAGCTGCGGCCTTTTGAGGTGGAAGAAGGAGGGATACTGACAAAACTTTGCTCCCCTTCTCCCACACTAGAACTTTTTTGAAATGATGCCCCTGTGCTGAAGCCACCTCCCTCTCTCCAGTGGGGTTCCCTATGGCTGGGGATAACAATGAAAAGCCATCTTGCTACATAAGTGCCATGCTGGCCACTAGTGGTGGCCAAACTAAACTGCAGCCCAAACCCTTGTGCAGCCCAGAGTTCCCCTGAATGCATAATATTTCCTTTGTGCAGTGGGAATGTGTGAGATGGCATGTGAGATGCATGATGCCTGGAAGATCTCCTAGCTGGAGCCAGTGGACCCATGCTAATGCCATTCCCATCAGTAAAGTGTAACAGCTTGGCTGACTTGCTGTCATTCTTTCTGAAATTGTGGCTGCACTGTGTGACCTTCTAAAGGGAGTCACAAACCATGGTGGATGACTCAGTGCATTTCAGAGCAGCACTAACTAATTCTGTTTATTTTTACATGAACCTTGTTTGTTACAAGTGTAGGAGTGAGAATGTACTTTTTAGAGCAGCTGCTGCCAGACTTCTCTTTCCCCTTTTCATTTTTCCACCTGTTCCAATGACTGCTGAAGTTTTGTAGAGGACAAGGTTTAGTGGCTATGCCCAAGTGTGGATAGTTGGGAGTGTGGGCTCCTTAATTAGTCACATTTCTCTACTGTTTACACACACACACACACACACACACACACACACACACACACACACACACACACACACACACACACACACACACACACCCCCCCCCATTTCTGTGAGATTAAAACATTTTTGATCCTCTGAAGTTTACAATGCCAGGGCACATTTCAGCCATATTGCAATGGAGCTGTGGTAGGGAAAGGTAAGTAGCTTCACAGACCAGAATTAGTGATGATTTTTTTTTTTAAATTTGTGTGTGTGTGGAATAACTTCATTGTAATGGAATAGTAGATTGAAAATACATTTAAAAATCAGCAAGTCATATTCCATCAGATTATTGCAATTGTAAGGCAGAGTCAAACTTTTGAGCCAGAACCGAGTGCCTAAATCTCTTTAAGGAGGAAGGGAGGGCAAGAAAAAAGAGAAGAGCGGCTAGTCCAATAAGAGGGAAAGAACCAATGAAGATACCTGAGTTCAGAGCCCCAGGAAGATTCAGGATGACTTGCAGATGATTGCAAGGGAGGATAAAAGACAAGAGGACTTGCAGCCAGAAAGAATGGGAAGAAGGCTGGAAAAATCACACCATCACTGGGAAAAGGCAAATATACATGATTCAGGACTCCCCACTAAGAAGAACAGACAGGCCTGTCATGCTAGCTGATTCAGAGAACAGAAGGGTGTGCTGTCAGCCAGGAGCTATGATATGAGAGGTGGACCAGAGGCAGAAGAGGATCCTAATGGGAGCAGGAAAGAATCCACTGATTATCCTTCATGTGGGAACAAATGACACACATAAATTCTCGCTGGAACTTCTCAAGGGAGACTATGCCAGGCTGGGGAAGATGTTTAAGGAAATGGAGGTTCAAGTGATCTTCAGTGGGATTCTGCCTGTCACTACAGGAGAGTGAAGGTGAGAAAAGTTTGATGATCAACAGATGGCTCAGGCAGTGGTGCTGTAAGGAGAACTTTGGAATGTTTGACCACTGGGGAGGCATTCATGAACAGAGGACAGTTCTCATGGGATAGACTCCACATGAGTATTGAGGGAAATAGACTTCTGGGATGGAGGTTGGCACAGCTCATTAAAAGAGCTTTAAACTAGGAACTCAAAGGAGACCACATTTGGAGATGCTCATGTAACCTCCATGCCTGATTTTAACATTGAGAGGGAGGAAAATCAAGTAAGAAAGGATACAGCAGAGAGTAGGAGCATGGACCTTAAGAGGAAGGATAGTGATGATACCAGTCAGATAGGCGATAATGGCAGTAGAATGACTGTACCTGGGGCAAGGAATGTGAGCGAAGCCACACAGCAATAGTTAAGATATTTGTATACCAATGCAAGGATCCTGGGTAACACAAGTACTTGTGTTGCAAGTGTTTGGAAGAAAGGATTAAAATTCAAAATGATCTAGACAAAATGATCTAGTGGGGGATTGGTCCTGCTTTGAGCATAGGGTGACCAGATGAGAGAGAGAAAATATCA
>NC_133769.1:67822686-67912352 GCF_003597395.2 Chelonoidis abingdonii | reverse complement strand
ACCCATTGAGCCCAATGATCTAGCCAGCTTTCTATCCACCTTATAGTCCATTCATCCAGCCCATACTACTTTTACTTGCCAGCAAGAATGCTGTGGGAGACCGTATCCAAAGCTTTGCTAAAGTCAAGGAATAAGACATCCACTGCTTTTTCCTCATCCACATACCCAGTTATCTCTTCGTAGAAGGCAATTAGGTTAGTCAGGCATGACTTACCCTTGGTGAATCCATGCTGACGTTCCTGATCGCTTTCCTCTTCTCTGAATGGTTCAGAATTGATTTCTTGAGGACCTGCTCCATGATTTTTCCAAGGACTTAGGTGAGGCTAACTGGCCTGTAGTTCCCTGGATCCTCCTCCTTCCCTTTTTAAAAAGTGGGCACTACATTAGCCTTCTTCCAGTCATCTGGGACCTCCTCCGATTGCCATGAGTTTGCAAAGATAATGGCCAATGGCTCTGCAATTACATCTGTCAACTCCTTTAGCACCCTTGGATGCAGCACATCCGGCCCCATGGACTTGTGCTTGTCTAGTTTTTCTAAATAGTCCCAAACTACTTCTTTCTCCGCAGAGGGCCAGTCTCCTCCTCCCCATACTGTGTTTTCCAGTGCAGCAATCTGAGAGCTGACCTTGTTTGTGAAGACAGAGGCAAACAATGCATTGAGTACATTAGTTTTTTCCACATCCTCTGTCACTAGATTGCCTCTCTCATTCAGTAAGGGGCCCAGGCTTTCCTTGACTTTCTTCTTGTTACTAACATATCTGAAGAAACCTGTCTTGTTACTCTTAGCATCTCTTGCTAGCTGCAACTCCAAGTGTGATTTGGCCTTCCTGATTTCACTTCTGCATGTCTGAGCAATATTTTTATACTGCTCCCTGGTCATTTGTCCAATCTTCCGCTCTTGTAAGCGTCTTTTGTGTTTAAGATCAGCAAAGATTTCAATGTTAAGCCAAGCTGGTCGCCTGCCATATTTACTATTCTTTCTACACATTGGGATGTTTTGTTCCTGCAACCTCAGTAAGAATTCTTTAAAATACAGCCAGCTCTCCTGGACTCCTTTCCCCCTCTTGTTATTCTCTCAGGGGATCCCGCCCATCAGTTCCCTGAGGGAGTCAGTCTGCTTTTCTGAAGTCGAGGATCCTTATTCTGCTGCTCTCCTTTCTTTCTTGTGTTAGGATCTTGAACTCGACCATCTCATGGTCATTGCCTCCCAGGTTCCCATCCTGTTTTGCTTCCCCTACTAATTCTTTCCGGTTTGTGAGCAGTAGATCTAGAAGAGCTCCGCCCTAGTTGGTTCCTCTAGTACTTGCCCCAGGAAATTGTCCCCTACACTTTCCAAAAACTTCCTGGATTGTCTGTGCACTACCGTATTGCTGTCCTAACAGATATCAGGGTGATTAAAGTCTCCCATGAGAAGCAGGGCCTGCGCTCTAGTAACTTCTCATAGTTGCCAGAAGAAAGCTTCATCCCCGTGGTCTATAGCAGACTCCCACCACGACATCACCCTTGTTGCTTAGACTTCTAAACTTAATCCAGAGACTCTCAGGTTTTTCTGCAGTTTCATACCTGAACTTTGAGCAGTTATACTCCTCTCTTACATACAGTGCAACTCCCCCACCTTGTCTGCTCTGCCTGTCCTTCCTGGACAGTTTATATCCATCCATGACAGTACTCCAGTCATGTGACTTATCCCACCAAGTCTCTGTTATTCCAAGCACATCATAGTTCCCTGACTGTGCCAGGACTTCCAGTTCTCCCTGCTTGTTTCCCATGCTTCTTGCATTTGTATATAGGCATTTAAGATAACTCGCTGATTGTCCCACTTTCTCAGTCTGAGACAGGAGTGCTCCCCTCTTGCACTCCCCTGCTTGTGCTTCCTGCCAGTATCCCATTTCCCCACTTACCTCAGGGCTTTGGTCTCCTTCCCCTGGTGAACCTAATTTGAAGCTCCCCTCACTAGGTTAGCCAGCCTGCTTGCAAAGATGCTCTTCCCTCTCTTCGTTAGGTGGAGCCTGTCTCTCTCTCGTAGCCCTCCTTCTTGGAACACCATCCCATGGTCAAAGAATTCAAAGCCTTCTATCTGACACTACCTGCGTAACCATTCATTGACTTCCACAATTTGACAGTCTCTCCCAGGCCTTTTCCTGCATAGGGAGGATGGACAAGAACACCACTTGTCCCTCAAACTCCTTTATCCTTCTTCCCAGAGGCACGTCATTCTTGGCAATATCATTGGTGCCCACGTAAAGAAGCAGGAAGGGGTAGCGATCTGATGTCCTTTTAGATTTGGTACTTGGTGAGTAGTGAGGACCTCATAGAAGAACTGGTTATAGAGGGCAACTTTGGTTCAAGTGATCATGAACTAATTCAGTTTAAACTAAATGGAAGAATAATCAAAAGGAGATCTGCAACATTGTTTCAGGGTGAAACTGATGTGTTTAAACATGGGGAAAAAGTCTAAATAAAAAAAATAAAATAAAAAGCTCACTTGCGAGTTTCATTGGAAGTAGAGACTTTTTCCCTATACCTTCTAAATGAGAACTTTGTCTATAAAGTTCTGAATTTGGTTTGCCACTGCTAGGAGACAGATTTTATACTTGGCTTGGGATATTACAAAATACAATTCTTTATCAGAGCTGTGCAAATTTTTTGCAAGTGGCCTGAAACTCAGTGCTGTTTTCTTAAAATGTTCCCCCCAAAATGTGAGAAACTCAACATTTTTGTCTGAGTTTCACAGAGATTGAATTCAGGGACAAACATACACAAAGTCTAACTCAAGGAGTGAAAACTCTACGTGAGTAGAAACCAAACAAACTGTTCATACTGCCTGCTGTTTGAACCTACCAAGATTCATACAATTCCACTTACTGTTTGGGGAAATGTGAAAATGTAGTTTATCTCCTCCATTTTTTCTGTAGTCCTAAAGTGAAAAAATAATTTAAAAATTTGAATAGAGAAATGTTTTGGTGTGTTATATTTAAGTATTAATAAAAACATATATTTGCAGGAGGAGTATTACCCATTCACCGGGGCTGTTGGGTATCAAACACAATGCCACAATGCTAAAAAGGACAATAGACTGAATAGAGAACTGGGAACCAGTAACTCCTGAATTATAATCATGAAGAGAGTCTGTGGCAGAACTGTGATCTTGGACAAATCATTTAAGTACCTCTGCTTCAACTTTCCTTCCTGTAAAATCAGGACAATACTTGCCAACTGGGCATAGATGGTAAACTAATCTATTTGTGAAGTACAGAATGCAATTTGTAGAAATGGCTAGTAAATATTATTAAGGCATAAGAAAATGAAACTGATCTACTGACTTATGAAACTGACTTATTCAAGGGCAGGGCATTGGACTGGGATCAGGAGACTTGGATTCTGTTTCTGGCTTTGCCACTGATCTGCTGTGGGACTTCAGGCTAGCTGTTTCACCTCTGTGCCTTCAGTTTCTCTTTCCACCTTTTGTCTGTCTGGTTTAAAATAAATAAATCAGAGTGTTAGAGAAAACAGCATAAATTGTGAAAAGTAAATTATATGGAAACTTTTAAAAAATAAGTTTAGCATGACAATGTTCCTTTGAGTCAAACAGGCTTCATTGCAAATCTATTGCAGTATCTTTGATACAAAATCTTAAGGTACATCTTTCAAGGACAGTGCAAAAAATTGTCAAATCAGAAAGTCCTTCAGGAAGAATTCTTAAAGCTCTAAAACGAATGCAAGTTATTTTAAACAAAATAAAATACTTGCAATGAAGTATCCACAAATAAACACATTTCAGTTAACAAGCTCCGTTATAGATTTCCAATATTCTGGAGGGATAAAAGCCGCTTTGCAAGTAAATTGAAAGTAAACTGAAAATGGAAGACCATTCTTCGGCCATTAAAATACCATATTATGTTAAACTTCGACTGGTTTTATTACTTATAACAAAACTACTAAGCAACAGCTACATTTAGAAAATAATTTTCTATGGAACAAGTCAAGTCTAGCAGCAATGTAAGTTTTCAAATAACTTCCTCTCTCAAATAGTCTGTTGCATAATCAATAATCCAATAAATAGCAAATTAAATTCATCAGCTACAATTCGTACCAAGCAGTATTGACTACAGTGCCTATACAAAGTTTATAAGAAAGCAGATTGTTTCCCTCATCCAATTAAAGAGACTGTCACCATATTGTTGATTAAATGTGCTGTAGAAACTTCTACTGTAATTAAGCAGAAGACTGTTTGTTTATTAAAAAAACATTTACTAATTCATGCTAAATAAAATCCAAACTTCATGGCCCATAAAGTATGATAGTATTTGATTGGGTATATATGCAGTAACATGTCCGCTCCTGCATGAACTCCCACTGACATAGGACCACCATAAAATTAAAAATGCAGACAAATAACTCAAAATGTAGATTCAAAATGGAAGTTCTGTCTTTCAAAGTAAACTATATATGACAGACTATCAGTCAAAACAAAATTGTATTTTTACCATATCAATTAAAAATTTCATTCAGATCTGCCTTTCCTTGATAGTGATTAAAACTGAGGACGTTAACATTTGAGATTTCATATTATAGACTTTAAAGTCAGAAGAAACCATTATGATCATCTAGTCTAACCTCATGCACATTGCCAGTCACAGAACCTCACCCATCTACTCTTGAAATAGACCCCTACCCTCTGGCTGAGCTACTAAAGTCCTGAAATCATGGTTTAATGACTTCAAGTTACAGAGAATTCACCACTTACACTAGTTTAAACCTGCAAGAGACCTGTGCCCCATGCTGTGGAGGAAGGCAAAAAAAATCCCAGAGTCTCTGCCAACCTGATACAGGGAAAAATTTCTTCCCAACCCCAAATACGGAGATCATTTAGATCCTGAGTATGTGGGCCAGACCTATCAGCCATCTAGATACCCTGGGAAAGAATTCTCTGTAGGCAGTAAGAGCCCTCCCCATCTACTGTCCTGTCTCCTTCCCTTGGGGATTTTTGCTACTGGCAGTCTCTCATGGCCACATGCTATGTTAGACAGTTTCATCATACCATCCCCTCCATAAACTTACCAAGCTCAGTCTTGAACTCAGGTATGTTTTTTTTGCCTCCCACTGCTCCCCTTGGAAGGCTGTTCTAACCAACAGAGAAGTGAAGTACTGGAAATTTCAAGCCTAAATTTGTTGATGACCAGTTTATATCCATTTGTTCTCATGTCTATACTGGTGCTTGACTGAAATAATTCCTCTCCTTCCCAGCTATTTATCCCTCTGATGTACTGATAGAGAGCAATTATATCTGCCTTCTTTTGATTAGGCTAAACAAGCTATGCTCTTTCAGTTTCCTCTCATAAGGTATGTTTTCCATTCCTCCGATCGTCCTAGTAGCCCTTCTCTGGATCTGTTTGAATTAATATTTCTTAAACAAGGGAGCCCAGAATTGTACACAGTATTCCAGATGCGGTCTCAGCAGTGCCTTGTATAATGGTACTAACACTTCACTATCTCTACTAGAAATTCCTCACCTGAGGCATCCTAGACTGCATTAGCCTTTTTCATGGCCACATTGCATTGAGAGGTTATAGTCATCCTGTGATCAACCAATACACCCCGGTCTCCTCATCTGCCCCTTCCAACTGATAAGTCCCCTATTTATAACAAAAATTCTTGTGGTTAGTCCCTAAATGCATGATCTTGCATTTTGCACTACTAAATTTCATCCCATTTCTATTACTCCAGTTTACAAGGTCATCAAGATCTTATATGATATTCCGGTCCTCCTCTGTATTGGTTATACTTCTCAATTTTGTGTCATCCACAAATTTTATTAGCACACACTCACTTTTTGTGCCAAGATCCGTAATAAAAATGTTAAATAAGATTGGTTCCAAGACCCAGTCCCTGAGGAGCTTCATTAGCAACCTCAATCAAGCCTTACAGTTCACCTTTCAGTGTAACCTGTTGTAGACACCCCTTTAACCAGTTCCTTACCTGCCTTTCAATTCTCATATTAAATTTTCTCCAGTTTAACTAATAATTTCCTAAGTAGAACTGTATCAAATGCCACACTGAAATCAAGGTAGATTAGATCTACTGCATTTATTTTGTCTAAATAATCAGTTACCTTCTCAAAGAAGGAGATCAGGTTGATGTGGCATGATCTACCTTTTGTATTTTATCCCGGTTACTGGTCAACTCTGTCCTTAATTATTTTCTCTTTCAAAATTTGTTCCAAGACCTTGCTTTCTCAAAATCACCTGTTTGAGATGCTTGCTTATCCAGCTTGGTCTGCAACTCTTCCCTACATTTCCCCCCGCCCCCCCTTTTACTTGGGATGCAGGGTTCAGATACCTTAAGTCAAAGTTGCAGAAGCTAATTCCAAGCCTCCTCCACATTTAGATCTTTGGGTTCTTCAGTCCAGTCCAGTTCCCTGACTAATGTCCTTAATTTTTTTAAGTTGGCTCCAAAGCCATAACACTTTGTGCATGGTTAACTGGCAAATTCTTGGGAAAAGAGAGAGCTTTGGTTTGCATTGTTCTTGTATCTTGGGATTATGTGCCTGTCTGAGGGAGGCTATTGAAACCCTACTGAGGAAAATAAAAGAAACCAAGCAAAACTAACTTTTTTACAAGTTTATTTTATTGTTTGGATTGGTTTGTATCCAAGAGCAAATGTTTTTAAATTTAGTGTAAAGTGAGCACTGGGCTCTTGGTTATAAGTGTTTTGTTATAAACACATCTCCATATCAGCCCAGTTTTGAGCAGTGCCATGTGTATTTTTTCCAAATGTATTAATGTTCTGTTGTGCCTATTTGAAGATATGCATGTGATCATAAACTACAGCTTAAATGTACTGCTGGTGAAAGGTGTTGGTGTGAGAGGTGGAGAGCAAGTGGGCAAATTTCCCAGAATACATCAAGGCTGATGTTGGGGAGACTTCTATGAGTAACATGCGTAGCTTGGTCTCCATGGCCCATGCAGTTCTTGGCGTTTCTGAGTCTGCCAGTTTAATGCAAAAGGTGATGGTGAGTCTGTCATGTGGGAGCTGGAACATGAGCAGGTGGCAACCCTACTGTGGAAGGCCACCGTTTTTCCTAACCTGACAGGTTCAGCTGTGTTTGGTTGTCTTCCTCCCAGAACCTGTGACAGCAACTGCTTTAAAGTGACTCAAAAACAACTTATTCAAAACAAAGCACTGTTTATTCACCCAAAGGTGCATACCATGCAAAGCAAAGAGATAAACACACAGAAAGGCCTACATTGTATGCATGGGCTTTGCCTACGCTGTAATCTTTCCCTGCAAGATTTTGTAAGTTCCATTCATCCCAGTTATCCCCATCTGTCTGAGAGAGAGACCCTGCTTGCTGCAGTTTCACCCTGCCTGTGTGTCTCAGCGTTCCCCACTGATGGCAGCAGCTGAAAACCTATTCCCATCTGCCTTCCTTCCTAGGCCCAGTATCTTTTAAGTGTCAGTATCACCTTTCAACCTGGGTTCAGAAATGGGAAGAATAAAGTTTGCCTGCTTACCTGAAGCCACACAGGGAGTATTCCTCAATTAAAAGCTTTACCAAGGCTGTCCTTAGGCATAGGCAACATAGGCAGCTGCGTAGGGCACCTGAAAATTTGGGGCACCACTGGGTCTTAGCGTCCACCTTCTTCTTTTCCTATCCCTGTTCTGACCCTTCCTGCAGGCTCCCACAGATGGCTGCTCTAGCCTGGTGAGTCTTCCTTGGGAGGGAATCCGGTAGTTAAAAGTGAAAAAACCTCCAGCCTGCCAGACCCATTAGCACAACATTGAAACTGTTAAAGAGACATTCAAGGGGTAATAAAGCCATTTAACAGGCATTTGCCAACCTCCAAGTATAATACTGACAGTTCAGAGTGGTAGCCCTGTTAGTCTGTACCAGCAAAAACAAGACGAGTCTTGTGGCACCTCAGGCCACGTCTAGACTACGGCCGGATCGGCGCGTTAAAATCGATTGCTCGGGATCGAAATTATCGCGTCTGGTCTGGACGCGTATCTCGATCCCAGAGCGTTGCTAGATCGATTCCGAACTCCCAGCTAGAACGACCGGACTTCCGGATTTGACACAGCGAGCCGTGCGGATCGATCCCTCGTGGGTGAAGACGGGGTGAGTTAAATCGATTTTAAGATATTCTTTTCAGCTACACTATTCTCGTAGCTAAATTGCTATCTAAAATCGATTTAATCTCGTAGTGTAGACCTGGCCTCAGAGACTAACAAATTATTTGGGCATAAGCTTTTGTGGGCTAGAACCCATTTCATCAGCTGTCCACGAAAGCTTGTGCCCAAATAAATTCTATCCTGTCAGTTTCTACTTTACTGACAAAACAGTTGTGCATTAATGTAATATTTACACAGAACATGTCAGTCTACAGGACCTTAGTTTAAAATTTCTTTAAAATATTTCATTAGTGAGCTGGTGAAGATTATAAAATCACATTTCTAAAAAAATGCTTGCATAGAGTTTTAGATGCACAATCATCTTTAGCCTTAAAGCGTGATCTTCAGACATACAGTTTTTAAATAAATCCTTCAAAAGACCTCTTATCTAAAATACACATTTTAATTACTATAGTTAAAAAAAAAAAAAAAAAAAGGCTTCCAAGTCTTCCTGTCCTTTCTGTCCATCCCTTCACCACCTCTCCCCCTACTCCCCACTGAAGAGAGCCCTTAAAGGGACAACAGTCCTTCCCTTCCAGATAGTTGGACAAAGAGTTTCCCTTTCTTTACTTCTGACTATCCGATGAACTAACTTTTAAAAGAACCCTCCAAACAATCAGTACCTTAGTAAGACATAAAATCCTTGTTATACGTAAAATCTTTGGAAACATATTTTTAAGTTGGTGAAATTTCATAACCGTATCTCTTGTTATGGAGAAATCACACAAAGTAATTACTGTTCCCTTTTTCTAAAAGCAATGAACATTGTTATGAACACACTAAACCTCTCTGATTAATTTAAAATAATGTCTTTGTTTCAGTAGATTAAATATGTAGTAATCTGCAATGCTGGCTTAAGGTTTGCATACATTTAAAATATAAATTCAGCTTATGAATACCTGAATAAGGAAAATGTAAAAGAGAAAGCAGCTGCATTCCTGTATTCCATTATATGTAATAGTTGTATTCAGCAGACAGCTGACTCACCCTTACTACAAAGTTTTTGCAAAATAAATCTTGACAGCAACTTCAGGGCATATCAAAAACCTGTGACTCACATTTTTTTATTCCCAAATTTTTAAGTGGCGTGTTAATTAGGGGGCTTTCTTCATGTCCATCTTCTGCATGCAGGGGACGAGGTATGGGAGTGTCTGCGGGGAACTGTATCCTCTCTGCCCCATGAGGCAGGCCGGGCATCTCATATCCTTTGCCTGTCTCCGTCTCCTCCCCCTCCCCACCCAGCTGTGAGTTGGCTGGCCATCCGGGCATAGGGCACCAGTTTTATAATACGCGTAAGGCCCCATAAATCCTAAGAACTGCCCTGCAGAGCTTTACCATTATTTTTCTCCACTGATAATTACAGTCCAAGAAAATATCTTTTGTGAATTGTTTCTTCCTGTTCTCTCCCCACTAACTGCTTCCTTTGTTTTAATTCTTGGCAGTAGGCAAGATCATATCCAAAAGTAACACAAGGTGCACCTCATTATAACATCCCTCATTCTCCATACGTTCTGTAAGCTCATAGTTACCCTGAGAGATTCTGCAACCAAAAAATAAAAAATTGTGAGTGAGTTTTTTTAAAACTCTGCTCCGATGGCAGTGAGGAGTACAGGTCGCATGGCTGCAGGAATGGGAGATCCACTGTAGACCCACCCACTTCCTCCAGGACAGGACTGTGGTGAGGCTGCATCCAACCCTGAACATTGCAAATGCTGGGCCTGCCCAAGAAACAAGTCCCGGGTCCTCTCCTGCTGCCAGAGTAACAGCTGTGGGCAGGTTAAAGCTCAGCCAGCAGGTCTAAGTGTAAGAAGGACCAAGTGTGGTGTAAGAGGGTTCTGTGTGAGGCAGTTGGGTACAGGCAGCTCAGTGGGAGATATGGATGGTGGGGCGCTCATTGGGGTGTTGCACTTGCCATAAGGCAATGGGATTCTGATGGGGTCCTCCAAAGTGAAGGTAGTTGGGGCTCCAGTGGGAGGGGTGTCTGATTGTGGGGGGACGGGACTTGGCAGGGTTCTGGGTGTCGGCTGGAGCTCATGGTCGAGGTCTGGATCTAGGGCAATTGGCAAGGTAAGGATCTGGGTGTAGCTGGTTGGGGCTCAGTGGAATGGGAGTCTGGACTCATTTTCTTGCAAGGAACAAAACTGCGCGCGGGGAGAGGGATGAATTCTGTCGGGAACGTGGTGCAAATTCCCGTCCAAGAGTAATAGTGCGTACCATGGAGTGAAGCATCTACCCCATAAGTATGTTAAATGATATTTCCATGAGTCTGTTTTCTTTAATAAACCATTCTCTTCAAGCAATTCTACCTTTTTGGAGTTTTATGCAGGCAGAATCTCCCATTTTCTGTTTACACAGGCATAATAATCTCCTGCAACCACTCACTGCAGTCGAAGTGTTCCTGCACCTTCTCCCCATTTAAACAAAATACAATCAGCATAAAGATTGAACAAGAGACAAATATTAATGCAAACATCAAATTCACTTCTAATAGGTTTACAATATAAAGTATTTCAACTCATACTTTTTTTCTTCCTCCCTCCTTCACCCTCCGCTCTTCTATCTCTACTAACATTCAAAAAAGCCAAAAGCAATTTCCTTTTTAGAATTATAAGAATCATAAGAAATATCAGGGTTGGAGAGCCCTCAGAGGTCATCCTAGTCCAACCCCCTCTGCTCAAAGCAGGACCACTTTCCCAGTAAATCTCCCGCCCTGGCTGTTGTCAAACCTGACTTTAAAAAACCTCTAAAGGAAGGAGATTCCACCACTCCCTAGGTGAAACCCATTTCCAGTCTTCACCCTACCCTCTAGTCAAAAAGTTTTCCTAATATCAAGCCTAAAGCCTTCTCGCACTGCAACTTGAGACTCATTACTCCTTGTTTGTCATCTGATTACACTAGAGAACAGTCTAGATCCATCCTCTTTGGAACCCCCTTTAGGTATTTTGAAAGCAGCCTACAAATCTCCCCTCACTCTTCTCTTCTGCACACTAAAAATCCCTAATTTCCTCGAGCCTCTCCTCCTAGGTCATGTGCTCCAGCCCCCTAATCCATTTTGTTGCCCTCTGCTCGACTCTTTCGAATTTTTTCCATATCCGTTCTTGAGTTGGCCCAAACTGATACAGTACTCCATATGAGCCTGCATCAACCGTCGACCGAGGGAATGATCACGTCCTATCTGCTGCAACAGCCAATACTGATACATGCCCAAAATGCCGTTTAGCCTTCTTGGCAAACAAGGGCACTGTCGACTCATATCCAGCTTCGTCTAACTGTAATCCTTGGTTCCTTTTCTGGCAGAACTGCTTCTAGCCATTTCAGTTCCCTGTCTGTAGCAGTGCATGGGAATTCTTCCGTCCTAAATGCAGGACTCTGCACTTGTCCTTGTTGAATCCTCTCCGTTTCTTTTGCTCCTAACCTCATTTGGCTTAGTCATCTCTGTATCATATCCTACCTTCCAACCATATCTCATCCAACTGCTCCAGATTTAGTTTTTATCTGTAAACTTGCGCTGAGAGTGCAGTCCCATGCATCCTCCAGATCATTCATGAAGACACTGACACAAAACCGCCCAGGACCAACCCTTGAGGCACTGTCCGCTTGATACGGCTGCCAACTAGTCATAGCCATTGAACCACTACCATTGAGCCCAATGATCTAGCCAGCTTTCTATCCACCTTATAGTCCATTCATCCAGCCCATACTACTTTTACTTGCCAGCAAGAATGCTGTGGGAGACCGTATCCAAAGCTTTGCTAAAGTCAAGGAATAAGACATCCACTGCTTTTTCCTCACCCACATACCCAGTTATCTCTTCGTAGAAGGCAATTAGGTTAGTCAGGCATGACTTGCCCTTGGTGAATCCATGCTGGCTGTTCCTGATCACCCTCTTCTCCTCTAAATGCTTTAGAATTGATTCCTGCTCCATGATTTTTCCAGCAACTGAGGTGAGGTTGACTGGCCTGTAGTTCCTCGGATCAGCCTCCTCTTGTTTTAAAGATGGGCACTACATTAGCCTTTTTCCAGTCATCTGGGACCTCCCCTGATCGCCATGAGTTTTCAGAGATAATGGCCAATGGTTCTCCAATCACATCCGCCAACTCCGTTAGCACCCTTGGATGCAGCACATCCGGCCCCATACATTTGTGCTCATCCAGCTTTTCTAAATAGTTCCAAACCACTTCTTTCTCCATAGAGGGCTGGTTACCTCCTCCCCATACTGTGTTGCCCAGTGCAGCAGTCTGGGAGCTGACCTTGTTTGTGAAGATAGAGGCAAACAGTGCATTGAGTACATTAGCTTTTTCCACATCCTCTGTCACTAGATTGCCTCTCTCATTCAGTAAGGGGCCCACACTTTTCTTGACTTTCTTCTTGTTACTAACATATTTGAAGAAACCTGTCTTGTTACTCTTAGCATCTCTTGCTAGCTGCAACTCCAAGTGTGATTTGGCCTTCCTGATTTCACTTCTGCATGCCTGAGCAATATTTTTATACTGCTTTCTGGTCATTTATCCAATTTATCCAAGCTTCTTTTTTCTGGGGTGCTGGTGGAAGTGCTGCTCAGGGGTGATGTTCCCGGTCCTGCAGGACTCATTGTCCAGGGTGTGGGAGCTCCGCTTGCGCCGATTTAGCTGCAGCTCCACCGCTGGGCATCCAGCATGTTGCTGGCTTGTGCAGGTGAGGCAGTGGTGCTGGAACGTGGGTAAAGCAGCTGCACCCCCAGCACAGAAAGGCACTCTGCGGCCTGCATGAGCCTCCTGCTACCCATGCTGGAACTGGTAACTGACTCGGCAAGTCTGGAGGTGCCAGGGCTCAGGGCTGGCAAGCCCTGGCACAAATTAAGGACTGGTACCGGTGCATGAACAGATAATTGCAGATTGTAGGAGCACAAAGGTGGCGTACGCTTACGTTTGTATTCCCTCTCAGGTTCTGCACTGAGCACAGCTTATCTGGACCCAACGACTGGTGTTTGTAGCTAAAAGGGTCATTGTGCTCTGATTCATTCTGGCAAATGTCAGCATGGTGATTACTGCAATTTTTTGACTAGCCGACTTTGGTGACAGCTGATTTGTGCTCACCAATCACCTTACACAGTTGCGGCTGAAAATTTTTTTTTAAAAAGCCCGCCAAATTTCTGACTAGCAGCTCTAGCAAATAATCTCTTTCTAGTTTCTGGCTGTAACATTAGAAGTCTGGGAAGATGCTAAGAAACTGCCAGGAGCGAGAAGAACTAGCTGTGTTTGTCAGGGATCCTAAGCGTCATTGTTATTTTCAGGATATACAGATTGATTTTAATTATGTGTAGGAAGTTTCCAGATACTAGATATTTGTAGCCCTGGCAATGTTTTTTCATGGATTCTCCGTTTTATGGTCTGCTAGTAAAGTCCTTGCTTCAAAATCTTTCTAATGCCAAAAACCCCAATGTCCTTTCCCCCCAGCTGAGCACTTTCTTCTCCACTTATTTAAATTCATAGACTCTCCTCTACCCTCAGGCATATTAAATTTTGATGTACAGTAAATGTCAAACTTCTTCTCTGTCTCCCATTTCTCCTACAGTGTATTTTGTATCTTCTCAGTTTTATTGTTCAAGTTGTCAAGTAAATCTCACAGAAAATACTTCTGCCTTCATGTTATGGGGAGAGGCAAGAAGGGGCCTGACCCATTAATTGTTGCACAGCTGAACTGCAGCTGGTGTTTGTCTTAAAATTAAATTCTTTTCAGCTTCCTTCCCCCACCCCCCCCACTTTTTTCATTACTATTCATAGTATGCTAACAAATATTTAGCTGCTCAAAGATTGCAAACACTCAAATTAGTCAGGAAAAGATTAAGGCACTAAAATGAAGAGAGCATGAGTAGGGTGAGGTAGAGCAACAATTATGTTCCTTATTTTTAATAAATAAAATATTGTTTCCTGTTTTTACTATCTAGCCTTTGCCTTTATTTGTGTAGTGTGTGTGTGTGTGTGTGTGTGTGTGTGTGTGTAGCCATATCAAGGGGCAAAGTGTGGTATGCAAAGTGTATGTAGTAAGTAGATAATAAAACACATCCATTATTAAATAAAATGGGCCAGATTCTCTGTCTTGAACCCTGGGTACTTGTTTACATCAGTGCAAAGTAGGTGTAAAATACTACTGAGTAAAAGTGGTACTGCTTGTGCCCTCTTTGCTCTGTTGTGAATATCTACATGTCACAGGGCTATAGAGAATCTGGCCGAAGGTCTAAAGACAAGAAATAATTCTAGAGACTGGAGTTCAGAAAGAACCATGACATTTTTCCCTTACCAAGAATGGCACTGTTGATCACTGGCCACATTATGGCAATCATACAGTTAGTCCCAGTTAGGTAGAAGAGTGGGAGTTCGGCAAGATAAGTTATCTACTGAGTGTCAATAACTGATTGGAAAGCTATAGTTAAGGCATAACCCTGTTGGGTGGTAGTGGTCCATGAGGCACCTTTTGAAGATTTGAAATGCTTAAACAATAGTTCAATAAATTATAAAAGCAGATTTTGTTTAATTTTGTGGTAGCAGATGCAGGGATTCTAGCAGACCTATTAATATTGTGTGCACAGTATTAAATTATTTATCACAAGATAAGGTAGTCAGATATTGCAGTTATGGAAATCAGTACAAAATACTCATAGAAAGCATTATGGCACAATAGTATAGTGACCCTTGTTTTCAAAAGATTCTTAGGGTAAATAGTCATGATAGGAGAGCTTCAGAATGGTTCAGAGGGTTGGTATGGATGTTCAGCCAAAACTGAGGCCTCAATCAGGCCTGCAGCTGCCTTTCCTAATCCTTGTAACTTCCCACCCTTAACCAAATAGGCCTCTCCCTTGTCAACGGTGTTTTCTCTTTGAATAACTCAGTGACCTGTTGTTTTCTGGTGGTTGTGCTTCTACTTCAGTGAGATATTTAGGGGTCTGCTACTCCCATGGGATTTGAGGTCTCCTTTTTAGAGTTGACTTGGTGACTCCAGTCTAGTATTTGGATAGCCTATTCTTCCCAGGACACTTGGTATCAAGTTATAGAAGTGCCCCATTCGCAGAGCTTCGATGTGGCAGGATTTAGCCCCCACTCTGCTTGGTTCTGCTAACTTGCTATTTTAAAATAAAAAATTCCAGATCCCAAGCTCTAATGTGCATAACCATGTTTTGAAAACCCACAATGTCCATCAGATTTCTCTCATGTCCTACTAACTTAATGGTTCTGCACAAGAGTGAGGGCATGGGCTGCCCGGCCACACCTATAAAGTGATTCCCAGTTAGACTGAGTGGAAGGTACTGCCTGACTTTCCTTTAGAAGAGACCAGACACAGCCTGCTCCTGAGTTCTTATCTGATCATTTCCTGAAGATGAGACTCCCTGACCTTGGAATTGGGAATTACAGTCCCCGAAGGCTGCCTCTGACAAGAAAGGAGAGACCAATCAAGAATAGTAGGTCATTAGGCCCTTCTAGAGGCAATAATACAAATGGATAGGATGAGTGGGTGTGTCTGGGTAAAGGAAGGAATTAGCAAAAGGTGTGGGCATCCATCTTGAGAGGAAGATGGACATTCTTAAACTGTTCCAAACACCATAACTGATTAATTTGAAGGGTGTGAGAGAGACAAGCCTCTCCCCATTGTTTCCTCCAGCACTAGAATGTACCACCCCAGTTTAATTTTTTCTTCTTTGAAATCACTTATGAATCACTTGTATATTTGTGTGCAGTTCTCATTAATGTCAGTGGCAGTGAAATATATGAATTGCCAAATGACTAGACCTCTTAGTAATTAAGTAAATTGTGTGCATATATGAATACATAATATATTACTGTGTTCCTTTATCTAATGTATAATAATTTATACACATGCTCTGTACATATACTTTTTTGTAGAACATAAAGCTTTAAGCAAAGCAAAACGAGTGAACAAAATATACACATTTGTCTCTGAGAGTGAATTTCTTATGATCACTTTTATGGGGATCAAACTAGGGTAGTTTATGAAATTTATTACCAAATAATGTTCTCTCCTGATAGAAATCATATCATGAAAGCTCAAATTGGGATAATTTGATACTACTGAACCAGATATGTGTCTGAGCAATAAATTTAACCTGACAAATCTGTCATAAAATGTATATTTTAATAGATGCTTAGTCTAAGCTTTCATGACTTTGTCAAAACCAATAATATATCATGAACTAGTTCTAAAACTGAGCAGAATTGGAAAGGTTAACAAATTTTAAGACCTAGTTATAGAAAAGTGACTATTTTAAATATTATATAAATAATTAATATAAATATGTACTTTGAATATCCTTTCCTAGTTAAGTATTCTTAAATATTCTAGAAGTTAGTTAATTCATGAGTGTTGTTTTCTGATTTAGCTTATAATACAGCTGTTTAATGATCAGTTAAGTAGCACATTTTGATAACTGGTGATATCATAGAATTTTGTGTCATGGAGCAACCAACAAATTTGTTTCTTGAAGTGTGTTTCTCCCCCTTCTATCCCTCTTTTTGACTCTGTGTATCAGATGTGTCCCTCATTTGAAAGGTATGCTGAACATCAATAATTATGTTGTAGATTTAGCCAATATATGTTGGCTCCTGAGATTTTAGTCCCTGTTTTCCTTGATCTCCTTCCCTCTCACTTGTCAAGATATTATTTCCCTGTTTTTTCTCCTAAAACAGGGCTGATTCTATTTTCCCGTGTACGTACTAAGTTAGATAATCTCTAATGAAATGGTGACATTCAGGAGCAGCCCTAGCCATTTTGCTGGCCATGGCAAATAGGTTTTTGGTGCCCCCTCCTCTCCAGCGACCAAGCCTAATTAATTAATTAATTAAAATAAATAAAACAAAAGAGCAAACATGGTCAGCTCATCAGAGCAAAAAAATTGATAGTGACCACACTTCTTGCCTACCCCTGTAACTGCTGGCAGTGCTACCCTATAGGAGTTGTAGGAGTGGGATAAAATGTAATTTAATCTGGATGATGATGATGATTCTCCTTTACCTAATTGACATGACGAGATTGTTTAAACATTTCTCCAAAACTTCCATCGTATACATAGTAAACATATAGAACCATTCGTAGGCCTTTGCAGAAGCCCAAATATACATGGACACTGGTGATACAACAGTTTTCTGATACAATGCTTAATACCAATACTTTTGTCAAGTGAAACAGGCGGAATCATAAAATGTCTTCAGAAAAGTCTTTCTTCCTTTTAATCTAGCAATAAAATGAGTTGATTTACAGCCAGTGGGTATGTCTACACTGCAAATTTCTTTCTGCACGTAGTTACATACCTGCATAGCCCCTGTAGCATGGGTGTAAATAGCAGGGTAGTCAGTGAGGCCTGGATTACACATCTGAAGGGTGTGGGTATATACCCGGGTACATATCTTAAACTCTCTCTACTCCCCCAAACGGTGCCTCCTGTCTACACTGCTACACTGTAGTGGAGATGTAGCCCTTGTGTAGAGTCAGAGCAAGACTTGTCCTATTCAATTTTATATTTTTGTTAAAACTAAAAGCCATCCCACAATACTAACACTACCTATCTTCTCCCCCTGCTCCCCCAAAAACAATCAAACAACGAAAAAACCCTGGTCACATCAAACTGTTCTTGCTGATCTGAAAAAAGTTAACTCAGTGCAATCTTGTAACTACTAAAAAAGTAATGGTGTTCCGAGACCATGGTAGCAGCTTCATCGGTGTTCATACTTTATGTGCTGGATGGGGTTTAATGTTAATATGGGGATTCTGAATCTTTTTTGCTTTATATTAAAAATTGAATTGAAAATGCATTCACAGCCATAGGTGAAATTTTATAAATCAAAATAATCAAGTTGCTGAAGAACTCTTAGATTAATTAGTTAACTGTACTTCTCTTTAGATGTTCAAAGAGCAGCACGACCATTAAGTATTATTCTTTATAAGATGCTAATTATGTCCCTTTTTGATAATCCACAGTAAAAAAAAAAAATGCAGTATAGTGATCTCCTTTACAAAATAATTTGAATGTGATATAGAATAGACTGATTTAAAGGCCTGCTATTAGATATTAAAAAGATGAATGAGGATATGAGGAAAGAGTTCCAGGCTTATATTAAAGATATAAAAAATAAAATTACTGAGAAGTGGGGAATTATCAGATGTGGAAACAGCATTAAATGAGCAATTGGACAGCATTGCTAATCTAGATGGAAGAATGTAAAAACTGAAAAAAAGAGAGAACAGGGAATGAAGGAATTACATAAGGATGAATGGTATTCCAGAGGAGACTGAAAAGAGAAATCTGCTGGACACATTGGAAGACATTTTCTGATGTATGAAAACTGGGCAATAAAGATCACATTCATATTGAGAGCTTTCGCAGATCCCTTTTTTTTCCAGGCCCTCAGTAGGCTCAGATATTCATAGTAAATGTTGGGCTAAAAAGAAATTTGTCACCCAAAATAGTCATCCATTCATCCAGACCACATTAGTAGCCTTGGACAAATGTACCAAATTCCTTTATCAAGGCCCTCTCTCTGAGCTGTTTTCATTAATGACCCAGGAATTTATCCATAAGAAATATCAAACTGACTATTCATTGTGGGGTGAGAGCTGCGATTATTCAATTTGGACAGCTGTTTTTGGGTCCTGATTTGAAATCAGACCAAGAGGTGTAATAGTGTAAATACTATGAAGATCCCATATTTTCAGGTCATAAGTGTTATTGTGAAATCTGGATATGAGGTAGCTCTATCTAGAGCTTTAACCACGTTTGAGGAGTCAACTCAGGAGCAAGCAGGAAGAAAAGATTTAATTTTTAAGATGTATACAATTTTGATTGAAAAAAAATGTTAAGAAAACAACCCGGATGAAAAGATGGGAGAGGGATTTGGACAAAGAAATAGATCTGGATGAATGGGTCTCTCTCTATGGGAAAGGCGATACATATCTTCAGTTTGTGCAGCTTATAAAGACAATTTTTATAAATTAATGTATAGATGGCATTTGACTCCAGTTAAGATTCATCATATTTTTTTCTACTAGGGAGATGCTCTGTTGAAGGGGTTGCGGGGAATGGGGAACATGCTTGTGTGGGCATTGCTGGAGCCCTGGGCATAGCTGACAAGGTGAACCAAAGGGGATCTGGCCTTGGCAGAATTGTAACACACCAAGTGTTAGCTAACTAAGTGCATTCCTGATCGGAGAGAATGGAACAGGAACATCCGAGTTCTAAAATAACTATGTAAACAAATTCCCAAGAGATGGTACAGGAACACACTGACCCCTCCTAAGATAAGGATGGAATAACAGCATTATGAATGAAACTGTTTTGTTTGAACTAGCAGGTACAAGAGTAAGGGTGGTAACTAACAACATCTAGAGTGTGATACCTAACTTGTTTGTATCAGTGTATAAAAGGAGAAGTCATAGGAGGGACTTCTTTGTAATGGCTTAGGGGATAGCATTATGTTATGCTGAGCTGTTATCTTGTTTAGGGCATAGATGTGTTAGTGTACCTGTCTGTGACCGTTGAGCCTATGAAGACAATAAGCCCGGTTGAGCACTTTTGCCACCGATCTGAGCCTTTCTTTGAGTAACATCAAGGTCTGATGAACCGACAAGCTAACTTCACTGAGAAATTTGCTTAGTATACATTTGGAAATTTTACAAAAAATATAATGTATATTATTTGTGCCAATAGGTAGTCAATTTATCAGCAATACCTGTCATGATATTTTGAAATGACAGTAAAACAGGAAAATAGCATGAAAGAAGAGACCCTGATATAATAAATTGTTCTCAAGGTGCAGAATCAGGAGAAGTGTGTAACTTTCCATTTGAAAATATCCCTTTAAAGACTGTGGATTAGAAAAGTAAAAATGAGTTGGAGACGCCATTAAATTAAGAGAAAATAAAACAAGTGATTTGAGGAGCTCACCTCAATTCACTGGTGAGTTTAAATGTAGATTTACTGACTCTGCTGTTACTAATCTCCTTTAATTGTGCTTTACCAAAAGCCTAATTACTGGGGTCTGTAATAATTTGTCGTGTGTGATACTGTCAAGGTTGGGCATGTTTAAGGGTGTTCAGTGATCCTATAAACTCTCAGTGGGCTAAATTCTGTGATCCTTAGACAAAAGTTTCAGTTGACTTCAAGAGAATTTTGTATGTTTAAGGATTGCAGAATTTGGCTTTCTCTTAGTGGCTACTGTTAGGACTTCATTTCAGGGAGAAGTGCAACAGAGCGCTTTCTATTGCCTTTCCAACTGGGTTTTGCATTGGACCTTTTTGAGAATGAGTGGTATATTTTTAAGACAGGGACATGGACTAAAATGGAGATAACTAGGTGAGGAAAAATACGCTTGACAATATTTATTTACTATTTGACTGCATGTTTTATCTCATTGACAATCATATTAAAGATTCTGGTTATCAGGAGGAATAATGGTAACATTCCTTATAGGCTGGTCCATAATCAGTTGTTTTAGTCTGTATGTTCTTTATCCAGATTACACCAAAATTAGTTAAAAGATTCGCAGGTATTTCAATGAGCTTTCGATTATGTCCAATGAGGCATAATTTGTAATGTGTGTCTGTGTTGGCATGCCTAGTTCTGTTCCACTGATTAATGATTTCAAGAATTAATTATGACCTTTTTTATACTATTGCACCTCAGGGATCCTGTCACAACCTGGAACTGGGGTACCAGTGTGCCCCCTTAACTTTCCAGCCTGGGTTGCCACTCACAGTGCTTTGATAGTGGCAAGCAGCAAACCCCTCCCGGCGCTGTTATTGCTTAGCATCCAGCTAAATTCTATGAATGCTTCCTGAGCCAGTCACAATCACACAGAGAGAGACACCAGCAAATCTTCTAAGCCCCCAGCTTAGGACTCCCAAAATATACCATCTTACCCTGGTCAGAAGCCCGACTAGTGTAAGTTTATTGCTATTTCCCTCCCCTCTCCCCACCCCAGTGTGGCGAGGACACACTTTAGCCTTTATAAAGTGAGCTGAGACTTGTTAAGGGCTCCAAGCAAAGCACATTGTTTTAGGCAAAGTATAAAACAGATGTATTTACTGCAGAAAAATAGATTTTAAGTAATTGTAAGTGGTAGGCACAAAAGGTCAGAGATAGTTACCAAAGAAAATAAAAGGTAAACACACAGTTTGTATATCTTAAACCTCATTAGACAAGACAGTATTTGGATCAAGCAGTTTTCTCACCTCCCTGGATGTTGCAGGTAGGTTATAGTTCTTAATACACTGGCTTCCCCTTTAAGCTTGGGACCAGTCTCCTCAGTGCAAGTTTTTGTTTTCCCAGCATTCTTGTTGCTTCCAGTGTAGGTGGGTGAAGAGAGAGGTCAAAACATGATGCCACTGTCTCCTATTTTATATCCTCTGTCCATGTGCCTGGAAAACACTATCCCAGACATGTCCTAGTGGGCTTTACTGAGTCAGAGTTGAGCTATCCTCCACTGTGTGATGCTTGTGGAACCCTCCTACAGCACTGAAAATCCCTTGTTTACAACTCCCTTCTTGATTAATGGTTAATACCCTCCTGAGAGTGGATCATCTCCTTTGTTGTCACTGGGGAGCTGGCAGTGGGGACTCTCAATCTTCCAGTATATTTCAGTAACAAACATACAGCAAAATCTCATAACTTCATGCACACTAACGCTATACGTTTTGACAGAACAATGGGTTTCAGCAGATCATGACCTTTCATATAATATCTTACCATGGCATGCTTTCTATGAAATATATCATAATTATATGACAGGTGAATATGGGGGTTCCAGATGTGATGGGTTGTCATCCCCAAAGATGCAATCTGGGAACAGCTCCCAGACTACACCCCAGACGTGACAACCTATCGCAGCAGGGTGCTGCTTTGAGGTACAGAGTGCCACAGCTATTAAGCCAGTAGTTATGGTATTTCACAATCTGTTCTGATATCTAGATAACAGAATTGGCCAATCAGTTTGAGTATCTTATCACAGAATTAACTAATTAATTAATTTATATGTAGTCGCAATTTTCTATTTTATATATAAAATAAAGGCAGAAAGCTGTGACACTTGGATTCCTCAGGAAGGTATTATTCTTCTTCCATTTTAGCGTGTGCTATTCTTGCATCTGCTGATACATGTATCCTTAGGAAAGAACAGTGTTAAGGAAACATCTAATTGTGATGTTTCCATGACATGACAAGAAATCAGAACCTATATAGATGATGGGCCTTAAGGTATGACAGTAGTCTTACAGACAAACACTAATATCAAATTTAACACTGGTGGAAAATGAGTGTCTTTATACAGTAAATGGTTATTCCCACTCATAGTAATGTGGGTAGCATGACCTTGTGGGGAAGTTAAAGCAGCAGCAATCCAAATCTGCCTTAGCTGTACTTCAGCATTTTGTCTTGCTTCCTGACCCTGCTTAGAGCTAGCCAGACCTAAACAGCTGTATATAAAATACATGTCACTATTCAGTGTGACTTCTGTGGTTTGACAATTCCTCTCCAGTTATATTCTATGTGAAGGAAGATCTTTGCTAAGGATGTTCTCTTCTGGTTTCCTGGGCTGACCGAGTAAATCGCATATCAAATATTGTTTTCTTGCTTCCTATCTCTCTTCTAGTATTGCTCACATTCCTGCTAGAGTTTTTTTCTTTCAGTTTTAAACAAATATTTCTCAAGTTTGTGTAACAAATATTGAAGTGCTGGTTCTGCTCTGAAAAATGGCTCTTTAATAAAGCCATTGCAAGCTTCCATGTTTGTCTCTTTGAGTGACGTTAGGAAATTTCGTAATTCTATTTTCAGCGATGCTGTAGCGTTAGCAGTGCTGTCAAGAGATGTTTTCATCAGTTTTGTCATGTCATACTCAGTGATTTCCGTAACAGGTCTGCTCAGCTTACAAATAAAAAGATGCTGTTTTAGGGCTAGCTGCCATCCCTACACATTCAAAGTGAGATATGAAAGACAGACTGTTTTCCTTCTGGCTTACACATCGTCACTGGCAGGCCAAATTTCTCACTCAGTATTACCGTTGCTACCACATTGTCATCTTTTCATGAGGTGGTCCTACTATAACTGGAGACAGAATTTGTCCCAACATTTATATCAATTCTAAAGATGATGTGTGAGCCAGAACAGAATCCAGCTAACTCTACAATAACTGTGGTGCTCCACTTTTCATGAGAGTAAAAAGTAGTAAACGTATTAATTAATCTAATGGATGTGACTTAAAACACAAGAAGTAGATCTGTGGAGTAGAGAAGGTGCCATTTTTAATAGTCATTTTTCAAAGCAAAATGAGACATTTAAAATACTTCATAGTGGGCAAAACAAGAAGATGGCATGGGGAGCTAAGAAGATCTAGCTTGCCTGGATTTAGCTGAAAAGGGCTAGAAAATTGCCAGGTTCATATGAAGGCCTTTTATTTGCAAACTGGCTGTTGGCTAGCACTGAAAATTAAAGCCATCAAATCAGCATTGATGGATATGCAAAATCATTAGCAAAAAACCTCAGATATGATAGTTGCTAGTTCTGAACATTGTTTTAAATGGGTATATATTGGGGAGGGAAAGAGGTTGACTTTCAACTATAATTTGATATTCTCCCCCACTTCTAGCCCTCCAAAAATCCATCACTACACAATGTGGTATTTGGCAAAGTTTCTCTAGTTAGTAGTGTGTCTGTTACTTAGGTTTTGCACTTGTGCTCTGCCTTGACTCCAGCTTCTAAAACACAGACAACCACTGGCACTTTTGAGGCTGGTTACAAAATTTAAAATACAATGGTTTCATATTAGAAAGTGTTTTTTATGAAAATTGATTATAATGAAATTTTCCATTGGGAAGATTGAAGCAAAATGCTCAGTTTATTAATCTGAAACTAAGCGTTTTGCTCTGAGAAAGTCAAAATGATTCAACTCGGGAGTGTCATTCTGTGAAAAATCTCAGTATTTCAGTTTTCATCTCAATTCAGTATAAGACCAACTGCTGAAATACCAGAATTTCCCACAGGGCAGAACTTTCATTTTCGCATCTGCTCTTATCACTCTATGCAAGCAAATGTGACAATTCCCCCCCAATAATGTGATGATATAAATCAGTCAGTCCATTTAACATAATCTATTGTCAAATTAGGACCCAAGACTCTAATCCAACAGGCTAAAGAAATGATTATAGAGTCAGCCACCCTATGGCTATTTGTTGAATGAATACACAACTAGAGAAGGGTTTACTCAGGCCTTGTCTGTGCTGCACAGTTTTGTTGACAAAAGTCAGCTTTCATTGACAAAACAGTGGAGGTGTACACACTGAAATGTTCTTCCTACCGATGTAACTCCCCTGCTATGCTGACATAATAAAGCCACCTTGACAAGTGGCATTGAACTATTTGTGGCATAGTTATAGTGACATAGCTTGCTTATGGCACCCTTACTGGCCTCCAAGGAGGTGTCCCACAGTGCCTATCCTGACTGTTATGGTCAGCAGTTTGAACTCAGCTTCTCTGAAGGTACATAGGTATGCACCCCTCCCCCATTTTAAGGACTGGGAATCTTTGAAATTCATCTTCCTGTTTGCTCGATGGCATGCACAGATCATACAGCGTCTTCCCAGTTGACCATGCAAACTTTCTGCAGCAAACGCTCTCATGCTTGGAGCATGCCAGAGCTGTGGGGTCTGCTGAGTCTATGGGGAGAGGAGGTTATGTAGTTGCAGCTTTGCACTGGCCGTAGGAATTTTGATACCTATTGTCTGATTGCTGGTGGCATGCAGGAGTAGGGGGATGAGAGGGATATGCACCCGTGTTGTGCTAAAATCAAGGAGCTGAGGAAGGTGTACCAGAAGGCAAGGGAGGTCAACTATCATTCTCATGCTGCGCCGAAGACATGCTGCTTCTATAAGGAGCTGCATGCCATCCTTGGTGGTGACCCCACCTGCACCATAAAGAGCCCCATGGACACTTCTGGGAGACTGGAGGCAGCGACCGGTGGACTCAACCCCGATGAGGAAGTGGTGGATGAAGAGGTGGAGCTAGAGGATGAAGTGAAGCATATGGCAGAGTCGGCCAGTGGTGCAGCAAGTCAGGGTATCTTTTACGCTCTGGAGGGTTCTAGCCAGTCCCAGCATTCCTGCGCTGGTATGCAGGATACAGGAAAGGGGAGCTCCGGTAAGTGCTCATTGTGCTTTCATACTGCACAGTGAGAGCAGATTGAGCTGTCGTGTACCTTGTTATATGGTAGAGGCAGGATAGGGAAAATAAAATAACAGAGCCTGTCCATCTACGCAGTGGGGCCACAGCAGAAAAGTTTTGTTAGTGTTCACCAGGATGTCCCAGGAAACCTCCCTAATGATCTGTAGGAAACGTTCCTTTAGATATTCTGCAGTCCTCTGCTGAAGGTTCCTTGGGAGGGCTGCCTTGTTTCTCCCTCCCTGACGGTTATTTCTGCAGGGACTAGAACGGCACCCAGGTGACTTAATAAAAAGTTAACGTTTTTATTGTCCAACTCAGTGTGATTTCTCTAGTATTTGAAGGAATGACCTTGGTAATCTGTCAGACCATAAGTCTCCCATTCCTGTATAAATGCATAAAAGCAGATTTTAAAAAGAGAAAGAAATCAGATCTCTATGGTTCGTTATTAATTTTTTTGATCGCCTAAACAATACATCTTTTAAAAAGTGGTCAAAAGTAAATAATCCCTTTAAATGCAGTTGTGAACATTTTTGCAATTCTCCAATGGTTGTAATTAGTGTTGCAAATTTCCTGTCTGATATATTTCAAGTGTTTTTAGATGAATATTGATAAAATGAAGTATTCTGCTTGCTAGTTATAATTAGAAATTACTGTTTACTTTTCTGTATAGCTCCAATGCAGTGAAAGTATGTGATGATAAACTCAAATTACTTCTTAGTATGGATTGTGTTATAGCTGGCAAATAACAGGTGATAGACTTTTCCCATAGTCCTTTCTGTTTGTTAGTGATATTTAAGGAGATGGGAAAGCTTTAGGTTTTCCAGACAAAACTCTTTTTCAGCCACGATCATCAGGCTGTTCATTAAGAGTGAATATCATGCCTACCTGCACAAAGTTTGAGTGAACAGATTTTATTCAGGAAACCTGTTGGATTAGGTTGGGATGAAAGTCTGTCCTAACTCATGAGCATGCCACAAGGCTGTAGCACAGCTCCTTCACAGCAGCTTTTATCTATCCCCTTCTAGTCCTAACCTGTAGATTAGAATAGCAGCTAGTGCATCACTAGGCTCTCTGCAGTGGGGGTTTTGGGCCACTGGATCAGTGACAAAGCAGCTCAGTGGTTAATTTCCTGTGAAGATGTCACTTCGGAGATTAAGCCTGAAAAATAGTAACATTCTGGTGTATAAGTAATCACCCCCCATATTCAAGGTACTTGTTTTTCAGTGTTTCTTTGGAAAATAACCCTTTTGACGTGGAATTGTTTTGCCTAAATAATATTGTAGAAGATCAAATGGATTTTAGCCTTCAGATATGGGAGTTTCCAATCAAAATGTTCACTAAGTATTTTGGGGATGGAAAAACTGCCTTGGTTAACTGAAACAGGACTGTATGGATTAAGTTGTGGGATTAGACAAACCCTGTGAGTAACTGATTTTTTATTTTAGTTTTTATTTTTTTCTCTTTTTGCAATTTTGTCAAGATTCTATACTTAGGCAAAGTACTGTATTGTGTACTGAAGAATCACAAAACTTCCACTTGGATTATTTTACTAAATGCTGAATTAAGAGATTCCAAAAAATGAAGGCTCAAAACAGTATTCCAACCAACTTTCACATAGTTCTCCCCACTCAGGAGCAATTCTTATTGCAGTTTTGCCCCCCAGCTTTTGCCACCAATAGGAACACAATGATTTATATACTTTAACCAGGGGTTCTCAAAGTGGGTTCCCTGCGCCAGAGACCTGGCTGGTCCCATAGTGCCAACTCTCCTTGTTTTGAGCTGAGAGATGCAGATCGGTATGGGAGGTGGGGAGACATTAAATGAAGAGCAAAAGCAGACAGGAAGACTCTTGTCCTTTAAAAAAAAATAAAAAATTATTGCACTAAAAGCAGCTAAAATATATAACTTGTTTCCTATTATTACTGTTCTGTGCAAACTGAGATTGCTGTAGCTGATGCAGAGACATTAGGCTGTCCTGACTGGGAGGAAAAGTGATCCATGTGATCATGAACAGTAAGAAGGATGGTCTGTGAGATCATGAATAGGAGAGGACCTGTCCACAGGATAATTTCTTTATTACATTGTGGCCCACACTATGAAAGCATTTTAGAACTCTTTTTATTTAGTCCTAGTCCATTGCTGGATTAACATGCTCTTCTAAGCATATAACTAAACAGTAGCCATGTATATTTGTAGTTTTATATAATGAGCCTCCACATGTATTTTCAGCAGAATAGACCTCTAACACTTGAATTAAAAGGAGTAACTCCATTAGTTGGTATGAAGGGTTAAGGCTATGATTTAGTCACAGGTATTTTGAGTAAAAGTCATGGACAGGTCATGGGCAATAAACAAAAATTCATGGCCCGTGTCCTGTCCGTGACCTGTACTTACTTCTGAGGGCATTCTGCGCCAAAAATTAAAAAATCCTGTGCAAAAAAAAAAAAAATTCTGTGCACAATATTTTAAAATTTTGCAAATTATTTGTCAAATAAATGTGGAGGCTCCAGCATGGCATCAGGGAGCACAGGCCACTGACTGCACAGCAGTGGGAGATCACTGTGCAGCTCCCCACCATGACACAGATTCAGCGGTGAAACTGCACCCAACCCGACATAGCGCAAGGACTGGGTCTGCCCCAGAAACACCCCAGGGCCCTTCCCGTCCATACCAAGTGTGGGCTGGCAGGCTCAGCAAGGCAGGATCCTAGTGGGGGGGATCCAGGGATGGGTTGAGAGAGTTCCGTGTGGGGCAATCTGGGTGCAGGCGGCTCAGTGGGGGATCAAAGTGCGGGGGAGATCTGGATGCACGGTGACTTGTTGGGGGCTTCTGGATCCAATGGTAATGGGACTCTGCAGAGGGGTCCAGGTGAAGGTGGTTGGGACTCAGTGGGGTAGGGTCTGGGTGTTGGGAGGATAGAGCTTGGCAGAAGGGTCTGAGTGTGGGGGGCTTAGTGAGCAGTTCAGATGCTGGGGGAGTGGGGCTCTGTGGGGTGGACATCAAGGTGCAGCTGGTTGGGGTTTTGGTGGGGTGGGGATCCAAGTGGGGATTGCAGGGGGTTCTGAGTATGTGTGGGCGGTGAGACTTGGCATGAGAGTCTGGATGCATGGAGGTTGGGTGGATGGGGGAGCATCTCCCTGTACAGGATCTGTTCCCCTGCAGCTGAGGAGCGGTGGGTGCAGGAGGGAGTCGGGGGAGGCTTAGTGTGCAGAACTTCCTGCAGCTGGGGGAGAAATCTGGGGGTAGGTCTGACCCGGCCCCAGATGTTGTGCAGGGGAACAGGAAGTCCCATCCTCCCCAGCCTAGCCAGGACTACAGCTGAACCTGGTGCAAGGTAGGAGCCACCAGCTGGATCTTCCCCAGTCCTGCCCCTTGCTGCACAGTGATTTACCTCTCTGCTAGCTGGCCTTGGTACTCAAAACATATTGCTGGGGTGGGTCACATGACTGCTCTTGTTTTGGCTTCCCTTTGCTTCCCCATCAGAAAGTAATTTTTCTGCAGAGGATGTAAATTCTGCACATGCGCAGTGGTGCAGAATTCCCTCAGCAGTACTGTACTATAAATACCCTTCATAAATCTTAGGGGCTCTGTGGCTGGGCAAGAGGGGGGATCCAGGGCCTCACTGCCACCATTGCTCGGGGGTGGCAGGGGATGGCAACGTGGCACGGGGCACCGTTGCTGCTGCTCTAGGCAGCCTGGGGCCAGCCACACCAGCCACTGCAGATGTTATGGAAGTCCTGGAAATTCATGGAATCTGTGACCTCTGTGAAAGACTCGCAGCCTTACCAGTGGTAGATTGTTATCCATTATTAGACCAGCCTATAGAGGACAACATGTAACACATTGAAGCAATGGGTTACTTTCATATGAATTTGCTTTACAATGCATAACACTGTAGGCTATATTTGTAAGTATATTCTAATATTTTTAGCATACAGTGTGATTTTGGATGCAGTCTATTCATCTCACTAAAAGATGTTGTTGTTATGGGCTGGGTGAAACCTTGTTATGGATTGAGCTAAAACTGACATGTGAACACATCCTTCACTTCAAATAGTTGTAAGAAACAAACACTTTAAGGGGCCACACTTAAAACAAGGCCTAATATAGTCTGCCCAGAAAATAACATTTTGTGGGTGGAGGGTTTCACTAGGTATTGTGACCAGGGGTGCGTGTGTTTGTGTGTGTGGGTGGGGGAGAGGGGGAAGGAGGGAGAGAAACTAGAATGCAGACACAGAAAATAAGTTAGAACAGACAAAAAGTAACAATACCAACAAGCAGTCTGTGAGCACAGTATATGACCCTGGGAAAAGCTACAGAGATTTTTTGTGAGGCGGGAGTCTGGTATTGGTTAACAAGGCTTGGGGACTGTAAGCTAAGAAACTATCCTTGTTTTTCTAGCCCCTCCTGCTTTTGGAGAAGCAGAACTTTATACATTCCTTGTAAATAAACAAGATTGCATCAAAGAAAATACCAGACTTTTTTGTCAATTTCCACTCCCAGCTGAAACATCCCCAGGACTCCAATCTTTGTCTAGCCTCTGGGATCAAACAGATCAAAATAAACTGTTGAATTCAAGAGCTTGGGAGATGGAATGAATTGTTTCTTTAAAAAAAAAACAAAAAAACCACTTAATGTGTCAGGAAGTCCTACCAATCAATTTTAGATTTTTCACCAAAATTATCTTTAGACATTTTTAGAATAAATGTAAATAGTTACTTTTTCAAAACATCATAACTAAGGTCTGATTTTTACCAAACTTCCCAGACCAACCTTACCCTTAGATGAATTGCGACATATAACATTTCAGGAAGAGCTGTTTCTTTTGGGGAAATTTTAATTCTGAGGCCTGTAATAGATGGAAAGATTCCATAAATCCTTGTTAAACTTATCCTGTTCTTCATTATTTCTGTTTCCTATTTCATTGAGCAAATGAAACACCCTATATTCTCTTCTAAGTATTACTAATTTTCAGATTCCTTTGACACTGGGGTTTAATCTACTATTGATTGACAAGGAATTTGTGTAAGTAGCTTCAATTAATGCTACTATGAATTGCACATGTAAAGCGTATGCATTTGGTTCGGAAAATAGATGCCAAGGCTTAAGGAACCAAGATTCACCATTGACATTTTTTTCAGCAAAACTGCTTGCCTTTCCTCATTTTCCTGGGTTAACACAAACATTAGCCTCTGTGACTCTTTCAAAACTTTCAGATTCTCTGTAAGGAGAACGTTAATTTGTAAGTGACTTCAGTAACGTAGCTGCATATATTTCATGGTTGGCAGGCTTAGTGTGGCCCAGGAGAATTTCACCCTTCTATTGCTTTTTCTGCACACGTTCAATTTGTAGCAAATAAAATATCACAGCAAATAGATAATTGAACTTAAGCATCTTTTGTCACATTGGAAAAGTTCTTCCTCATGCCCATTGCTCAGGTTGTGTAGATTAGAGAACTCCCATCATCATCTTCCTTGCAAACTTGAGTCATGAATTGATGCTGTTGTTCTTCATTGTGTTGTGATCAGTTAGGTGCAGGGACTGTGTCTTTTAACTTGTTTAATGTGCTTTATAAACTGTCATGTACCTTGATCGCCTGGTATACAAATAAAGATATACATAGAATGTTCATTCTAGAAGATTCCAGCCAATCTTTGTGTGTGTGTGTGTATATATATATGTGTGTATGTATAAATATCTTCTTACTGTGTGTTCCGTTCTTTGCATCTGATGAAGATGGCTGTAGCCCACGAAAGCTTATGCTCAAATAAATTTGTTAGTCTCTAAGGTGCCTGTTCTTTTTGCTGATGCAGACTAACACAGCTGCTACTCTGAAATCTTACATCAGGGTGTTCTTGATGAAATATTAGACAATATTTGATCATGGTCAAATAGTAGGTGGTCAGTTGACATTATTGGACTAGTTCAAGGGACCGGATTGCCAAGCCTATGCCTGGCCCTTCTAGACCTCTGAAGGTATGTCTACACAGTCCACAGAATTGAGTCTCCCAGTTCAGGTTGATAGGCATGCAGTGGTGGGGTTCATGCTAGTGTTCTAAAAATATCTGTGTAGAAAGCGCTTTGAAGTTGTGGCTTGGGCTGGACCTCAGTCTCGGATGCCCATCCCTCTCCCTAGCCTTCAGAGCCCGAGGTCCAGCTGGAGCCACTTCAAAGTGCTAACTACACAGCCATTATTTTTAGAATATTAGCATGACCCCCACCACTCAGAATTTATCAGCCCAGACTGAGGGGCTCAATTCTGTGTGTTGTTTCAACATACCCTAAAGTAGAGTAACCACTCATGCATCCCCAAAATACCAGAGATTCTGGAACTTCTGGCAATAGCGTGACTCTGCCCCTGCCTATGTGACCCCCGTTGCCACCAGGGTGACTTCATGCAAGGTCACGCCACATGGAGGATGCCATTTTGAAAAGCATGCTAGCCTACCCCCACCATTGTGACCTCACACGCACTGTGCATGTGAGGTTACGCTAGTGGGGTGGAATGGCACGCTCTTCAAAATGGCATCCCCTGTCTGTGATACTAGACAAAATCAAGTCTGATTTTGTCTTAGTACTAGGCTGTGAAAAAACATTTTAAAACAGGACAGTCAGACTTAAGACCAAACAAGTGGCTTGTCTACCCTGAAAGAGTAAGTCTAGTTAGTAGCCTGTCCTGAGTGGGTTTTTCTTGAATAGGGAGCTGTCAGGGGGCCAACACCTCCAACAGGGGGTAGAAAAGGCCTGATAAACCTGGTCATGCTCAGCTAATCATATAATTCCAGGATCTGAGACAGTAAAAAAGATATCATGAGACTCATGATAAAATTGCAAGAATTGGCAATATCTGAAATACTAAAAAACAAAAAACCATTGCAAACCCAGTAGTGGCCTCCGTGAAATGTTACATCTACACAGAACATTTCAGTTCCTATAAACATACAAAGGATCTTAATGCATAAAGCAATGTATTGATACATTCTCAGTTCATTCTAGTCTAATGTAAAGTATTGTTAATTCCTAGGGAATTGGGGAGCCCAAATGCTCCTCAAAGTGGCATTTTTTTTAAAATGTACGTGATTTATATTTTGTATTAAGTTATTACTGTAACATACTGAATTACAGCAATAAGAATCTTACTTGAGTCAAATACACAATATACACCACTCTTCTTTAGAGAAAAGAAATGCAAAACATTTCCAGAAATTTTTTCATTATAGCAGTACAATTTAATATCTGATTAGTGCATCTTAGCATGCTTCTGCTTTCTGCAGGGGACTATGCTCTCTTGCTAACTACAGGGGGCTCTTCAGTTGTTCGCAAAACCATAATGGGTCATTATAGATCATTCTAAGAAGTGACTGCTTTGCCTTTGCATCTGTGGTGATACTAGGTTTGAGAGAACTGCCTCAAGACTTTTGCTTCTCACAATAGTGAACCTCGGCAGCTTCAATGTGTGCTCGTGTGAGCAAGTGGTATCTAGTGGCTATTTGTTGTGTTAATATCTCTTGTTGGTTAATCTATGGGAGCATTCTTGATATCAAACTCTGGAGAGGCAACTCCTATGCTCTCCTTGCTAAAGAGAGCTCTTTTTTTTTTTTTTTTTTTTTTTTTGGCCATATAGAAGGAAAGTAAGTTTAAGGTTTAACAGGAAGAACGAAATTGTTGGAGGAAAGGATTGTTGCAAGGATCCTTTGGTAACAGGAATATCAGTAGCATGAATATCAGTAAATAATTCAGGTTCTACTCCTTGTTTACTCTTATCACTGGTTCTGATGAACATGAGAAACAGTTATATTTCACAGTATTACCTCTAAGATGTAACATGCAATCATGTTTCAGTGAGGTATTCCAACTTCCTAATGGTGCTTACCACATTTTTTTCTTCTCCATTTTCTCTAAAAGATATTTAAAAAAATCAGGATGTGTTTGAGAGAATTTGTAAGCAAGAGAAAGCTACATGAAAACTGGCAGCTTTCTTGCCGTCTGTGGCATAATTTGTTGTTAATGGGGTAATGTAGCAAAATGTGCATATTAATATTTTATTGAAGAAGGCTCATGTAAACTCCAGCTGTGACCAAAACAATCAGTTTTTCTTTGGGAAATAGCAATTTCTGTGTTCATCAGCCACCCTTTTGCTAGCATACATGAAGCTTTTTGTATATTTGCAGAATTGACTATGTAGTGCTCAGTCTTATTCTCATGTAAAACATCAGTGACAAAATTACTGTAAGGCAGTCTGTGTGTTAAGTATTATGAAAACCTGCATAAGAGCTTTTTTTATATATATATATTTTGTATTGGAAACAACAAATGTACAGCAGATGGCACTGTGTTGTAACTGTATGATGGAGTTTTTGGTAGAAAATGTGTTCATTCTGAGTTCGCCTAACATGTATACTGAATTTATATCTACTTATAGAACATTACCTTATACTGTCTCAATACAGGGTTTGAAAGGTCTAATTTTTGAGGCAGACTTATGTATCTGTGTAGTATAATATATTAAAAAAACAAATTCAAGTATATTTTATCCTCATTGTCCCTCCTTCATATCTAATTATTTAGATATCATAGAAAGTACACTTAGAAAATTTGTGGACAATACCAAGCTGAGAGGGGTTGCAAGTCCTTTAGAGGATAAGATTAAAATTCAAAATGATCTTGGCAAACTGGAGAAATGATCTGACATAAACAGGATGAAATTCAGTAAGAACAAATGGAAAGTACTCCACTTAGGAAGGAACAATCAGTTGCACACGTACAGAATGGGAAATGACTGCCTAGGAAGGAGTACTACAGAAAGAGATCTGGGAGTTATAGTGGACCACAAGCTAAATATGAGTCAACAGTGAAACACTGCTGCAAAAAAAGCAGACATCATTCTTGGTTGTATCAGCAGGAGTGTTGTAAGCAAGACATGAGAAGTAATTATTTTATTTTACTCCATGCTGATAAGGCCTCAACTGGAATACTTGTTCAGTTCTGGGTGCCACATTTCAGGAAAGAGTTGGACAGATTGGAGAAAGTCCAGAAGAGAGCAGCAAAAATGATTAAAGGTCTAGAAGACATAACCTATGAGGGAAGATTGAAAAAGTGGGTTTGTTTAGTTTGGAGAAGAGACTGACAGGGAACATGAGTTTTCAAGTACATAAGGCAGTGGTCCCCAATGCGATGCCTGCGTGCACCATAGCACCTACAGGGGCATCTTAATGTGCCCACGTCCTGGCCCCCAGGAGAGCACCCGCCGAAATGCCGCCGAATTTCAGCGGCATTTCGGCGGGGACGCCTCTCAATGACGCTGCTTATTGACAGCAAGTGACGTCATCAAGAGGCGTCCCCGCCAAAATTTGGTGGCATTTCGGCGGGTGCGCTACTGCCGTAGTGGCCCTTTGGCTGGCGCCCACCAGCTAAAAGGGTTGGACCACTGACATAAGGAGTTGTTACTAGGGTTGCCAACTTTCTAACTGAACAAAACAGAATACCCTTGCCCCGCCCCGCCCCTGCCCCTTTCCTTCAGCCCTGCCGCCACTCACTCCAGCCCCTCCCCTCCCTCCCTCACATTCACTGGGCTGGGGCAGGGGCTTGGGGTGTGCAAGGGGGTGAGGGCTCCAGCTGGGGGTGCATATTTGAGGGTGGAGCCAGAAATGAGGGGTTTAGGATGCAAGAGGGGGCTCTGGGCTGGGGCAGGGGTGTGGGGTGCAGGAGGGATCTCAGGACTGGGGTAGGGGGTTGGGGTGGGTGAGGGGTTGCGGGGTGTGGGCTCTGGGAGGGGGCTTAGTGTAAGGGGTTGGAGTGCGGGAGGGGATGTGGGGTGCAGGATCTGGGAGGGATTTTGGGTACGGGGTCTGGGAGGGAGTAAAGGTACGGGAGGAGGTTCAGAAATGAGGCAGAGGGTTTGGCAACCCTAGTTGTTATGAGGAGGATGAAAAAATCTTCTCGTTAACCTCTGAGGATAGGACGAGAAACAGTGGACTTAAACTGCAGCAAGGGCAGATTAGGTTGGACATAGGAAAAATGTCCTAACTGTCAGGGTAGTGAAGCACTGGAACAGGTTGCCTGGCGAGGTTGTAGAATCTCTGTCATTGGAGGTTTTTAAGAACAGGTTAGACAAACACCTGCCAGGAATGGTCTAGTTATTAGTTTGTCCTGCCTTGAGTGCAGGGGACTGGACTAGATGACAAATGAGGTCCCTTCCAGTCCTATACTTCTATGGCTCTATGTGGTGGAAATAGTGGGAAGGGAGTAAATCCTTTTATAAATTGTATAGGATTACCCCAGCTTCAGAATGTATTAATTTTACTGTCTATTGGGAGCATTGTACTGATCCCAGTTTAGGTGTGTTGTGTTGTGTTATTTCTTTTTTAAAAAACCCAACATACATCATCTGTATTTTGATTTCTGAAGTTGTTTTAGTGAAAGAAGACCTGTTTGAAGTGTTTAAGAGAATTTCTACGTGAACTAGTTAAACTAGATGTTGAGGTAGGGAGCAGGTATGGCTTGTTCAATTTTCAACGGTTCATAGCTTTGCATTAGCATGTAATTGGAGATATTTCAGATATTGTTTTACTGTTAGTAGCAAAAACATTCATTAGCAGCATTATATCTCTTGTTGTTGTCATTATTGTGGTTAGCAAATTCCTCTGTTACTTTTCAGTGCCCTGAAACCAAAACCAAAAACATTTCACCATATGTGTTATCTCAATACTGATAGTACTTTCCAATTATGAATCATAACCCCATTTATAAATCATTATCCCAAATGTGCAAGCAGTGTGTCCTCTTCCCGCACCATGTATAAACTGTATTGATGCTTGTAAATTATTTAGTACAGTTTTTAGATGAACTCCAGTTGCTTCTCTTTTGGCTTAGATTCTTGGTGGTGGCCAAGGAATACTCAGGAATATGTGCAAAGGTAGGTTTAAGTTGTGCTGCAGGGAGCAGGAGGAGTGATAAGCTCCACCGATGTAGCGCTCTATCACTGGAGGAGCCTCCTACAATGTGGTCAACTGCTACTTGCCACATTAGCAGGCATGAAGGTAGCTGTGTGCCAGCAGCTTAGCACAAAGCTACCTTCACATAAGGGGAATCTGACCCTTTAGAGTGCAACATCTGATAACTGTATAGTAAGACTGCAGTAACTGTCTAAATCATTTTCTTACCAAGTGGCAATCAGGTCATAAACTGCTTATAGAGTTTTTGCAGGATTATTATTTAGACTAACTGTTGTGATTAAATGTTTGCTGATTTTTAAAAATGACCCCTTTACAGGGTCTCTGGGTGCACATATACATTAACTTAATTCAAGATTAGGTAAATCAAACAAAACTAAAGGAGACTGACACTAGAGACCTTACTGCGGCACAACTGTACCGATGCAGCTGCACTGATATAAGGTTTCCCATGTAGCTCTATGCTGATAGGAGAGAGCTCTCCCATCAACGTAATAAAATCACCCCCAATGAGTGGCGCTAGCTATGTCGTCAGGAGAGCGTCTCTCTCCTACATAGTGCTGTCCACACTGGTGCTTCTGTCAGTGTAACTTATGTTGGTGACCAATTGTATGTTTTTCACACCCTTGACCAGCAAAAGTGCTGGTGTTGATGTAGACTGAATCTCTCCAAAAAGAGAAATAAATAGAGATTCACCACTTAAAGGTCAAGACATGGCTATGTCAGATTAATATGAGAAATGAATGCCAGAGTCTTCTACTTAAAAATACTTTGTTTTCACCTCCTGGATATTCAGATTAAGGGATTGTTGTGATGATGAGGAGGGGAGAGGCAGCTTCTTATGTAGCTAGAACCCAAACCATGGACAACTTTAAAGATTGTATCAGTAACTTGAATCACATCCAGAAATGCATAGAAAGCGGTGAAGACTTTAAAGTGGTACAATGTCTTCTGCTGTTGCTTTTGAGCAAGCACCACCATATTGTGCATCAACTGTAGCTTCCAAATAACCTCAATGCAAGAACCACGTGTTGTGTTTTTGGCCTTCAGAGAGTAGTAGTACTAGGTCAGTGTTGCGACAATACTGTCAGCAATTCTCTTCTATGGCTATGCCTGGAACTCTGAAGTCTGAACCCTGATTCACAGAGTCAGCCTCACTGAGGGCATGGGAAGTCCATATCCATTACGTATGATGATGCAGCTCTGTGATGCTTTTCATGTGCAGCCTGGAAACAATTTCGTCAATCCCACTCCAACCTGTTGCGTGCTAATCGTATCAGAGACCACCAATGAGTCCTGTTCTGAGCCATTTGCTTGAGTTCTTTGAGATTGATGCTAGCTCACTGGAGACTGCTCTTCAAGTTATCTTTGAAGTGCTCATATGGATGACCCTTCTTTCTTTTGCCCTGACTCAGCTCTCCATGCAGGATCTGTTTTGGGAGACAGTGATCTTCCATTCTGATGACATATCTGGTCCATCTAAATCAGCGGTTCTAAAACTTCATTGCACTGCGACCCCCTTCTGACAACGAAAATTACTACATGACATAGTAATAGTAATTGGGGGGAGGGACAGCTCAGTGGTTTGAGCATTGGCCTGCTAAACCCAGGGTTATGAGTTCAATCCTTGAGGGGGCCATTTAGGGAACTGGGGTAAAAATCTGGGGATTGGTCCTGCTTTGAGCAGAGGGTTGGACTAGATGACCTCCTGAGGTCCCTTCCAACCCTAATAGTCTATGATTCTATGACATCAGGAGGGCGGACCAAAGCCTGAGCCCGCCCAAGCCCCACTGACCCAGGCAGGGGGCCAAAGCCAAAGGTCAAGCCTCACTGTCCCAACCAGGGGGCTGTAACCTGAAGCTGCCCAGGGCTGAAGCCAAAGCTTGGGTTAGTACCCTCTACCAAAAAGAGCAAGTTAGGGACAGCATCAGGAGATGATGTCTTGAGCCAAGGTCTAACATCTTCTCATTTGAGGGAAACTGGTTTCTTGCCTCTGCTTAGGGAGGCACTAATGATCTCGTTCAACTGTGTCTAGCATTTCCTTACTGGGTTTTAACAGTCTCTCTATAAGGGGTCTAGGTCCAATTTGCTATTACAAACCCCAACACATCCAAGAACTTAGTAAGTGAAATTGAAATCACTGGGTATGTCTACTCTGCAAGGGGGGAGGGTCTCAGAACCTGGGTTCCAGCCCAAGCCCAAACATCTACATGGAAGTTTTTTGCCCTGCAGCTCAGCCTCATGAGTGAGTTTTTAATCGCAGAGTAGACATACCCTGTGAATCAGCTGATCTGGGCTCTGAGACTTATTTGTCATAGAATATCAGGGTTGGAAGGGACCTCAGGAGGTCATCTAGTCCAACCCCCAGATCAAAGCAGGGCCAATTACCAGACAGATTTTTACCCCAGCTCCCTAAATGGCCCCACCAGGATTGAGCTCACAACCTTGGGTTTAGCAGGCCAATGCTCAAACCATTGAGACTTGGTTCTGTGGGTATTTTATCGCAGTGTAGACCTACACAGAGATTATCATTTGTCCACTTCAGATACTGATCTGCCCCAGGTGGAAACAGCCAATCCAGCTCAAATTGGATCATATTTCTCTGTTCCCAGAATTGAATGTGCAAGGGTCATGCTGGTCTAGCCAAACCTTATCTCTGACAAAGGGACTCTGATGTGCTGGGTTATAAAGTTAAATGTACTTGCTACTGGTAGTGATAATACTTCAGGTAACGTTCGGATGGGAATTTTAAATGAAATTTACAAAAACACCAACCTTTTTATGTTTTTCAATATCTTTATTTACCATTTATGAGAAGAATTATTAATTTCAAAGGATGATAATTTGAACTTCTTGTGCTCTTAAATATGTGTGAGGTTCGACTGCCACATTGCCATGTCATTACCAGAAGTAGTGCTTTGGGGTGGGAAAGCTTCCAGGAATGTGAAAAAAGCAAATAACTGCTCACAGTCAATAATTAGGTAGGGGTGCGAATAGGAAAATACTTTCCTCATCTTGTGGAGACTTCTGAATGCTGCTAAACTGATTGAACTAGACCATAATTTCAGTACAGTTAATGGCCTGTTTCATTGATTGAAATTAATTGTATGCATGATAGAAATCATGAAGCACTTGTGAGGATTCTCAATTATGAAATGACAGTCATATAGAAAGGCAACTTATGTGCAAATCTATTACTAAAATTAACTAACTGACCCCAAGAAGGGACAGTAAAGTGCTTTATTGGATTCCTGTTCATTTGATTGATTATTAGAGATCTTTTAAATACATTGCTGTGAGATCTGGTGCTTGCACATTTGTCAGAGAGAGAGAGAGAGTGTTAAATAACATTTTGCTAGCTCAGCACGCTTTTATACATACTGTTCCTTGCAATAAATGAAGGTAGTCTATGTTAGGAATGGTCCTGATACTTTAGAGACACACATGCTGATAACACTAATGATACATATTATAATATTATAACAGTAAAACTCTTTTACTTGCATTATAAATTGAATCATGTAATGTTTTTTGGCATTAGCAGAAATGCATAGGAAAATTAGTGTAGATTTTAAAACATTGCAGGTTTCAGAATAATAAAAATCAAGTGATTTCTATATTTAGTTTTAATGAAAAAATATACTACTCTTTAGATACTTTTCTGAAGGAGTAAAAGCTGTTCTGAAGTAGTTCTGAGGGATTAAAAAGTTTAAAATAAAAAGTATTGTTATTTTTGAAGAAATATCTGTCCCAACTTTTTATTTTATCTTAAACTTTTTAAAAAACTGTACTAGAGAGGTGTTTAGAGCATATTTGTTTTTTGTGATGAAATTTTAATTGACACTGCTTTTTCGTTTCAACCTAGAATAAGACCTGACCCTGTACCACTTAAACCAATGGAAGTAATGGCTCAGACATAGGTTTGATACAGGAGTGGGTGGGTGAGATTCTGTGGCCTGCGTTGTGCAGGAGGTCAGACTATATGATCATAATGATCCCTTCTGACCTTAAAGTCTGTGATTCTGTGACTTCAATAGTGCAGGCTTCTGCCTATAGAGAGTTTCTAGTTGTACATTCTCTCTTATCGTTGTTCAGAGTCTGAAGAACAGGATGGGGTGTTTTCTCTGCCTCTAATGGTAGTTATTCTGATACAAACATACTTCTGAAAAGCAGTACTTCGGTGTTTGGAATGCACTAGATGACACTGAATTGCATGAGTATAAATGATATGTCATAAGGGAAAAGTTTTCTAGGATTGCCTACAAGGCATTTATTCCCCATTTTTACAAATTACTGTTCAGGTGTTGTCTCTTTTTACTGGACTTTCTCTGAGTTTGAGAGTTATAACCTTTTAAAAATAGTAACTTAATGTGTCACCACATTAAATATTGTTAGGGAAAATAACCCCCCCTCTATTATCTTAGGCCCTAGGCCTTTGAGCAAAAATAATTTAGAGCTTTAACGTAGCTTGTTTTACTGTATAAAGGGCATGCTGAGGCAGAAGGATGTAGTCAGGGCCCAAAAGAGGAACTAGATGTGGATAAAGGGGAACCAGGAGATCTGTTTTGATAACAGCTGACCCTGCTGTCGAGACTACAGAAAAAGTGCTAAAATGGTAAAACCGCAGACTTGACTGGCAAAGACTATAACAGGAAAATAGGAAAATGTGTGAGAGTTGCTTGCTAAATAGCAATATGTATGCCATAGGGTAAATATTAGTCATGTTTGCAGCATTAGCAATTTGTGTTCTAAATAAGGCTGTATCTATGTGACGTTTTGCGGTTTTAACCTTTATAAGCTCAGTAACATTTGTAACAGGCAGGTCAGCCTAACCCTTGCAGGGGGACACGCTGGCCTCCGCCTGTGCACAGGTGTATATTCAATAAAGGTGCCTCAGGCTGTCTTTTATAACAAAAGCAGCAGTGGCCAGATCATTTCCCCTTTTGATCTGAACATGAAAGGATCCTCCATATATGTATCTCCTCCATGAAGAAGGGGAGCTCTGCCAGCTCCAGGCCAACATGTCTTCCCCTCTTTCTGTATCCTTTGGAGGCTCTCTGTGTGGTCTGAGCTTGAGTTGGGGCCAGGCTTTGGCCAAGACATAGGGAATGCACATTGTCCCCACTCTGGCTCTTCGAAAGATACACAGAAAAGTAAATACAGATGTAGCTCTAATAACTTTTTCTCTATATCTCTCCACATATCTTCCCAGGGTACCCAGGAACTACTGCACCTGGGTGGGGTGGTTTGAAAGCCCCTGGTAGTCTAGATTCAAAGGCCAGACAGGACCATTGTGATCAACTAGTCCATAGAACTTCCTCAAAATAGTTCCTACAGCGCATCTCTTAGAAAAACATTCCATCTTGATTTTAATACGTGTCAGCGATGGAGAATCCACCACAATCCTTGATAAATTGTTTGAATGGTTAATTACTCTCACTATTAAAAATGTATGCCTTATTTCCAGTCTGAATTTGTCTAACTTCATCTTCCAGCCACTGGATTGTGTTATACCTTTCTCTGCTAGATTGAAGAGCCTGTTGTTAAATATTTGTTCCCCTTGTAGGTACTTGTAGACTGTAATCAAGTCACCCCTAAATGTTTTCTTTGATAAATATCTTGAGCTCCTTGATTCCATCACTATAAGACATGTGTTCTAATTCTTTAATCATTCTGGTGGCTCTTCTCTGGAGCCATAATACAAAGGAGCGGGAAGAGAGCTTCCAGGGGTACAGGATTATGAGTGGATGAGTCTGGCCTACTGTGGATCCCATAGACCTCTTTGATATTTGTGGGAGTTTACGTCAGTTTGCTTCAGAGAAATCTCCAGGAAGAAGTCCTTTTAGAGACTTCCTCATAAAAAGTCCCTTCCTATTCCATGTATCATGAGAGAGAGAGCGCGCACTCTTGGACATATTAATATTATTATTTAATTTCTCAGTAAGTAAGAAGAATAGGGTTCTCTGTTCACACAGAGCTACAGACATTGCTATATTTGTAACTTACTGCTCAGATGAAATTATTTCTGGTAAAAGTTTAATATAGGTAAGTTATTCATACCTTTCTGATTTGGAGTTTTTATTATTGTACATGCTATACTTCTGTTTTGTGGAAATATTATGTTACTGGTGATACTTCAGTTATAGCTGACCTGAAAACAGAGGCATAATTTTTGTGGGGGGTGGGAGGTATTTACACTTTGGACTCAAGTGTCTTATTGTTCTGAACCCAAAGATGGATGTTTCAGGGAAGTTTGATAAAACTCTGTTTGGCTGTTTTTTTCAGTGATCCCATATCTCAATATTCTAAATAAAAGTGGTTTTCTATGCTTTAAAGCATTTTTCAGATGCTCTTTGTGATCAGGTAACTCCAAATCAGCTAATTTAAAAAATGTCCTTTCTTAGTTCTCAGTGAGGACAAGTGTCTGTTACTTGTAAATCAGATATCTTCAAACATGACAAACTTCTGGTAAACCATGTTTTGAAAAGCTTGCAGTGTGCATGTGCAATACAATATCCTGGGTCCAACATAGCTAACCACTGCTGCACAAATAAAATACTTGACTTTCTATTGAAGTTTTAACAAAGAACTAAGATTTTGCTGAGCCCTTTATAGTATGACAGCTCTTTAGATAGAAGCCATACAGAAATTAAAAAAAAATTTTATTTCAACATGTTGGCTCATAAAATTATAACTCTTACATCTGGGCCCAGTGATCTGTCACACCTGTGTTTCTCCTGTGAATTGATGAATATGATGATATGCCTTCCCAAGCAATGCATAATTTTGTAATCCAAATGAGATAGCTGCACTAACCATGAAGCCAGCTGTCCTTGTGGATGCTGAAAATTCTGCAGCCTTCTCAGAGATGTGTGCTACATCCTTAGGGTAAACCATTTCCCCAAGAGATAATGTAGGAAGTGTCTCATACAGGTCAGTTCAGTACAGCTAGCAGTTTATTTTGCATGTTTGTGTGTTTGGGGGAGGGTAATATGCTGTACTTCTCTGGACAGATAGAAGCTTTGTGATACAAATGTATATCTTTTCTTTGCCTTGTATCATTTGGGACAAGGAGGACCTGCCATCCACCTCTTACTGCCAATTTCTCTTACTGTTTGGCTTCAAATAAGCTAACACAGGAAAAATGACCATTTAGGACTTTAGCTTCACAAAAGCTTCTTGACAAGTTTGAATGACACAAACATGGTTCCACTATCCACGACCTAGGTGGAAGTGTTCTTAGATTTTGAAGATAGTCTGAATAACACCCATGTTTAAAATCCCAGGAAACTCCTTGTGTCTGTCGCAGGGCCTGGAGCAAAGCAATTTCAGGGACCCCTTCCATAAATAAAAGTTTGTAATACTATAGAATACTATATTCTTGTGGGGGCCCCTGCGGGGCCTGAGGCAAATTGCCCCACTTGTGTGTGTCCCCCCACCCCTTCCCGGGCAGCTGTGGGAAAAATAAACATTTAAAAACCTTCCGCATCTCGGCACAAACCAAGTTTTGAGAGAACTTCTTTTGAAGTTACCTTTACAAGGTATCACTGGTTCTCAGCATCAGCTAATGCACAGGCACTAAAGCTCATTAAAAGAGTTGGACAAATATTTGCTGTCAGCTTTTTTTTTTTTTTTTTTGATCGAAAACTGGGAGTTTTTAAAAAGCAGAAAAAATCATGGACAATGTCTGCTTTCCTTCAAAATTTGTTGTGGTTCTTTTAATTGAAAAGCTGAAATTAGTTTGCCAAACCTGAACATGGTTTGGGGTTTCAGAAGTGTGTGGCCAAATATTTGCTGCTTGCTGTGTTTGTTTAAAGAAACAATAAAAAAAATTCTACTTAAAAAAAATCCAAATCTTTTGAACCACTTCAGCTTGTGACCAAATGCCTGAGCCCATCCAGTCAGAGATTTTTCCAGGTTTCTGATACTCTGCTGGCTTCCTTGACTCATATTGGTCTCCATAACTTTGGGTTCATTTAGCTTAGAACATAAGAATGGCCATACTGGGTCAGACCAAAGGTCCATCCAGCCCAGTATGCTGTCTACCGACAGTGGCCAATACCAGGTGCCCCAGAGGGAGTGAACCTAACAGGTAATAATCAAGTGATCTCTCTCCTGCCATCCATCTCCACCCTCTGACAAAACAGAGGCTTGGGACACCATTCCTTGCCAATCCTGGCTAATAGCCATTAATGGACTTAACCTCATTAATGTATCGTGTTCCTAGAGACTGGCGTCCTGGGGTCCCTCACAAACTGGAGATTGGTTACTGGGGGTTGTCTTTAGTATAGCTTATGTACATACTCCACGAACTGAGCATTTGAGCTTGTTCCAGAATCTGGGATGAGCCTATGCTGTGAAAACTGAAATGCTCAAAATAGCAAATGCATGTGAATGGACACAGGGTGCTAAAATTAAATTAACCCAGGGGTTATCAAACTGGGGGTTGGGACCCCTCAGGGGGTCATGAGGTTATTACTGGGAGTTGTGAGCTGTCAGTCTCCACCTCAAACCCCGCTTTGCCTCCAGCATTTATAATAGTGTTAAAAACACTTTTTTTTAATATATTTAATTTATAAGGGCAGGGTCACACTCAGGTTTGCTATTTGAAAGAGGTCATCAGTACAAAAGTTTGAGAACCACTGAATTAACCCCTCTGGAGCCTCAGGGAATGCAGGGGGGGGGGGTCTTCCTTGGTATCTTTGGGAAGGAGGTAGGTGGTATAGGATATTGCTCTTCTCATGTGATCCCTCCCCCATGGAAAAGATAACAGCTTGGCTCTTTGTGTTAAATAGTTGTCTGCAAGCCTCAAACTGCTGAATGAGCTTTAGGGTAGGGAAGGCTGTGCCTCTCAAAACAGCCTGGCCTTGCCCCCTATCTGTCCCCCATCTACTTCCTGCCCCCTTCAGAATCCCTGACCCATCCTGCTCCTTGTCCCCTCACTGCCCACCCTGAGACCCTTCTCCAACCACCTCCCTGGGACCTCACCCCCCAACAACCTCCCCCTGTCCCCTCACTGCTCCGACTCTTATCCCCCCCTCCCACAACCAAGTCCTGACAGACCTCCGGAATGCCCACAATCCAACTCCCCATTCCCCATCCCCTGACTGCTCCCCCCAGAACCTCTGCCCCTCCCAAGACTCCCTGCCCCCTATCCAACCCTCCTGGCCCCGGCTCCCTGCCATGCTGTGTACCCCTGCCTCCCCTCCTGGAGCCTCAGTGTGCCATGTCCAGGAGCGGCCCTGGACAGAACTAAAGTGGCGTGGCTCCAGTGGGGCCTGAGCTCCCACCGCTCGGCCTGGAGCTCGCAGTCCCACCCCCTTACCACGCGGCTTTGAGCAGGGAGGAGCTCAGGCCCCGCTGGAGCCACACCACTTTAGCTCTGTCCAGGGCCATTCCTGGGTTATCCCCGCCTCTCCCCTGTCTTGGAGCCTCAGCTCATAGCATCCAGGAGCTGCCCTGGCCCCTGGACAGCACTGCAGTGGCATGGCTCCAGCAGGACCGGATCTCGAAGCCCCGCCCCCCTTACCATGCAACCCCGCCTGAGCCATGCCGCTTTAGCTCTGTCCAGGGCCGCTCCTGGACGTGGCGTGCTGAGGTGCCGGGGGATGGGGGGAAGGCAGGGCCAGGCCGGAGCATTCTTGTGGGGGCCCCTGTGGGGCTCGGGGCCTGGGGCAAATTACCCCACTTGCTGCCCCCCCCCCCCCCATTCGGACGGCCCTTGTCTGTCGCCCTAAGGGTTATTGCAAGGTCGGCCTATATATTAAATGGGCAAACTGCTGCTCCCTCTGCGCTGATTGTGGATCAGATGCTGAATGTAAGTAAATTAGTTTATTATGCTGGTTGGGCCTCTGTAATTGAATAAATTCTCCCAGTCTGGCTAACTGTTCCTCAGTGCTTCTGCAGAACATAAGATCATCCAAGTAGAGCAGTTTGTCTGAAGTTTGTGGTAACAGCTAAATCAGTGAGAAGTTGAAACTAGAGCTGTTAAGCATTTAAAACAATTAATCATATGATTAATCACACAGTTAATAATATAATACCATTTATTTAAATGTTTTTGGATGTTTTCTACATTTTCAAATATATTGATTTCAATTACAACACAGACTACAAAGTGTACAGTGCTCACTTTATATTTATTTTTGATTACAAGTATTTGCACTCTAAAAAAAAAAATGGTATTTTTCAATTCACCTAATACAAGTATTGTAGTGCAATCTTTTTATCATGAAAGTTGAACTTATAAATGTAGAATTATGTGTGTGTGGGAGGGAAAAATGTCATTCAGAAATATAACCATATAAAACTTTATAGCATACAAGTCAACTCAGTTCTACTTCTTATTCAGTCAGTGGTTCAGTCAAACATGTTTGTTTACATTTGTAGGAGATAATGCTGCTCACTTCTTGTTTACAATGTCACCTGAAAGTGAGAACAGGCATTCTCATGGCACTGTTGTAGCCGTAGCCAGCATTGCAAGATATTTATGTGCCAGGTGCGCTAAAGATTTATATGACCCTTCATGCTTCATCCACCATTCCAGAGGACATGCATCCATGCTGATGACAGGTTCTGCTTGATAACAGTCCAAAGCAGCGTGGACTGCTGCATGTTCATTTTCATTATCTGAGTCAGCTGCCACCAGCAGTAGGTTGATTTTCTTTATCAGTGGTTCGGGTTCTGTAGTTTCTGCATTGGAGTGTTTCTCTTTTAAGACTTCTGAAAGTATGCTCCACACCTCGTCCCTCTCAGATTTTGGAAGGCACTTCAGATTCTTAAACCTTGGATTGAGTGCTGTAGCTATCTTTAGAAATCTCACATTGGTACCTTCTTTGCATTTTATGAAATCTGCAGTGAAAGTGTTCTTAAAATGAACAACATGTGCGGGTCATCATCTGAGACAGCTATAACATGAAATACATGGCAGAATGCGGGTAGAACAGAGGAGAGGACATAAAATTCTCCCCAAGGAGTTCAGTCACAAATTTAATTAACGCATTATTTTTTCAATGAGCGTCATCAGCATGGAAGGATGTCCTCTGGCATGGTGGCCGAAGCATGAAGGGGCATACAAATGTTTAGCATATCTGGCACATAAATACTTTGCAATGCTGGCTCCACAAGTGCCCTGCAAATTCCTGTTCTCACTTTGGAGACATTGTAAATAAGAAGAGGACAGCATTATCTTCTGTAAATGTAAACAAACTTGTTTGTCTTAGGGATTGGCTGAACAAGAAGTACTACTTCTTGGACTTTTAGGCTCTGAAGTCTTACATTGTTTTGTTTTTGAGTGCAGTTATATAACAAAAAAAAAAATCTCCATTTGTAAACTGCACTTTCATGACAAAGTGATTGCACTACAGTACTTGTATGAAGTGAATTGAAAAATACTGTTTCTTTTGTTTATCATTTTACAGTGCAAATATTTGTAATAAAAATAATATACACTTTGATTTCAATTACAACACAGAATACAATATATATGAAAATGTAGAAAAACATCCAAAATGTTTAATAAATTTTAATTGGTATTCTGTTGTTTAACAATAGATTAAAACTGCGATTCATCGTGATTAATTTTTTTATCACGATTCATTTTTTTGAGTTAATCCTGTGAGTTAACTGCGATTAATTGACAGCCCTAGTTGAAACATTCCTGGGTTTTTAAAGAGGCCAAAAGGAATTGTTGTAGTTAAATTAGAATAGACTGCCATTGTGGTGAAAAGCACTTACCTAAGCGTGTAGCACCCTGAACAGTGGTTATTTTGTATATATTTGACAAATACCTTCTTTCCCTTCAAACAATAAATATTACCCAATAAACAAAAAAGCTTTTAACAGTGTTTAACATCTGAAGAAGAAATGAGATGAGTACACAGTTTTACATTTTATTAACTGATAGGTTATGAAAAAGTTAGAAAGCAGGACATTCTAAAATTGAGTCTTTATCTCACACCTTTGCATTGCTTGTTTTCCCACTACAGGCACTCCCCTCACTTCACCTGGCTGGTTAGGGAGTTGGGTGCGGGACAGGGTGAGGGATCATTTGGGGTGCAGGCTCTGAGTGGGGCCAGAAATGAAAGTTCAGGTGTGGGGAGGGATCCAGTGGAGTGTGGGCTCTGGGGTGGACAGGGATCGAGGGGTTTGGTGTGTAGGAGGGGGCTTCAGGCTGGGACGAGGGGTTCGAGGATGGGAGAGGGATAGGGCTGGGGCGGGGGGGGTCAGGGATGAGGGTTCGCTGGGAATGCAGGGTCTGGGTGGGGTTGAGGGAATGGGGGGCTTGGGGCGAGGAGGGTGCTCCGGGCTTGGACCAAGAGGTTCAGAGGGCAGGAGAGGGATTAGTGTCTATCCTCATAAAAAGGAAAGAAATTGATAAAGTACAGATAGGTACTATTGAAGAACAGTCAAAGGTAAGAAAATCCCATTTAACTGTAACACATGAAGGCAAGCAACACAATATTAATAAAATGTACAAGGGCTTATATGCAAATACTAGAGGTCTAAATAGACAAGTTGGGTGAGGTAATATCTTTTACTGGACCAACTTCTGTTGGTGAGAGAGACAAGCTTTTGAGCTTATACATAGCTCTTCTTCAAATCTGGAAATGTGCTCACAGTGTCATGGCTAAATACAAGGTGGAACCGATTCTTTAACATGAGTAGTTAGCATGTATTTCAAAGAACCATTCAAGGTGAAGTGGTGAGTTAACACATCTCCAGTCATGGTGGAGGGTGGGGGGTCGGGGGTGAGGAAGCTTAGTGGATTACAGATTGTTCTAATAAGCCATAAATCCAGTATCTCTATTCAGTCTGTGAATTTTAGTATTTTGCAAAGTTATGAATTTAAGCTCCCAGGCTTGTCTTTCAGTTTTGCAGGTTTTCTTTAAGGATGAGGGATGAGAGGTCAGCAATAGAGTGATCGCTTTGTGAAAAATATTCACCCAGTGGTGATATGGTGGTTCTACATTTTTATCGTTTTTCTGTGAGTTCATTTGAGAGCATTGGGATTGTCTAGTTTCACCCACATAGTTGTTTTTGGGGCATTTAGTGCACTGGATGAGGTACACCAGATGTTGTACCTCATGTATAGGACCCATGGATCTTCAAAAGTGTGTTGTGGGAAGTGTTGATCATCTTAGCAGTGGAAAATGTCTACAAGTCTTGCATCTCTTGTTCTGGCAGGATCTGGTGCTATTTTGAGTTGGTGTGTTCTGGGGAGTTTGCTTCTGATTATTAGGTTGGGGGATTGTTTGAAGGTCAGAAGATGGCATTCAGGAAAGATTTCTGTCAGGATGTGGTCACCACTAAGTAGAAGTCTAAATACTAAAATGGGTGAACTAGAGTGCCTGTCATTAAATGAGGCTATTGATATAATAGGCATCATGTAAAATTGGAGGATTGAGGATAATCAGTGGGACGCAGTAATATAAGGGTACAAAATATTTAGGAGTGACAGAGTAGGCTGCGCTCGTGGGGGAGTGGAATGCTATGTGAGAAAAAGCAGAGTCAAATAAAGTAAAAATCTTAAATGAATCAAATTGTACCATAGAATTTCTATGGATAGAAATTCTATATTTGAACAATAAGAGTATAGCAGTAGGAATATACTGACTGTGATGGTGATTGTGAAATGCTCAGGGAGATTAGAGAGGCTGCAAAGGCAGAAAACCTAATAATAATCGAGATTTCGACTATCCTCATATTGATTGATTGGGTATTTGTCCCTTCAGAGTGGTATGCAAAGATGAAACCACAAGGGAGAGAGGCAATTCTTGATTTAGAGCTACGTAGAACACAGGATCTGGTCCAAGAGGTGAATGTAGCTGAAATGTTTGGTAATAGCAGCCATAATATAATTAAATTTGACAAACTTGTAGGAGGAAAAATGCTAAAGAAACCCACCACAGTGGCATTTAACTCCAAAAGAGGAAGTACAGAATAATGAGGAAAAAGTCACAAGGGTAAAATGCCTGCAATTTATTTGGAAACATTTGAACATAGTAGAGGTTCAAACTAAATGTCATCTCTAATAATAGTAGTAATAATAATAAAAAAGAGAACCAGAATGTCACCACAGTTAAACAGAAGAGCAAAACAGGTGGCCAGAGGCAAAAAGGCATCCTTTAAAAATTGGAACTGAAATTTTAGTGAGGAAGATAGGAGCATAAACTCTAGCTGGTAAGGTGTAAAAGTATAATAAATTTGAAGAGCAACTAGCTAAGAACACAAAAAGTAACAGCAAAAAATTAAGTACATCAAAAGCAGGAGGCCTGCCAAGCAGTCAGTGGGACCACTGGATGATCGGTATGCTGAAGGAGCTCTAATATATGACAAGGCCTTTGTAGAAAAGCTAAATGAATTCTTTGTATCCATCTTCACTACAGAGGATATGGGGAGATTCCCACATGCTAACCATTCTGTTTAGGTGACAAATCTGAAAAACTGTCCCTGATTTGAGGTGTCAGTAGAGCAAGTTTTGGAACAAATTGATAAATTTAACACTTATGAGTCACCAAGATCAGATGATATTCACCTTAGAGTTCTGAAGGAACTCAAATGTGAAATAGCAGAACTACTAACTGCAGTATGTAACTAATCACTTAACTCAGCATCTGTAACAGATGACAGGAGGGTAGATATTGTAATACCTTTTTTAAAAAAAGGCTCCAGAGGCAATCGTGACAGTTACAAGCCAGTAAACCTGATTTCAGTACCTGGCAAATTAGTTGAAACTATGGCAAATAACAGAATTATCAGACCCTTAGATAAACATGATACCTGGGGGAAGAATCAACAGGGACTTTGTAAAGGAAATCACGTCTCATCAATCTATAAGAATTCTTTGAGATTGACAGCAAATATGTGGAAAGGGTGATGCACTTAATATAGCGCACTTGGGCTTTCAGAAAGCCTTTGACAAGGTCTCTCACCAAAGCAAAGTAAGGAATCTTCGGATAAGAGTGAAGGTCCTATCATGGATCAGTATCTCGTTAAAAGATAAGACGTGCAGGGTAGGAATAAATGGTCAGTTTTCACAATTGAGAGAGGTAAGTAGCTGGGTCCCCCAAGGATGAGTACTCGGGCCAGTGCTGTTCATTGTATTCTTAAATGATCTGAAAAAAAGGGGTGAACAGAGAGGTAGCAAAATTTGCAGATGATGAAAAATTACTTAAGATAGTTAAATCCAAAGATGGCACTGAAGAATTACAAAGGGATCTTACTTAACTGGGTGACACAATGGCAGATGAAATTCTATGCTGGTAAGTGCAAAGTAATGCACATTGGAAAAAATAATCCCAACTATACATCTAGAATAATGAATCTAAATTTGCTTATTAATTGAGACTTGTGAATTGCTCCTAAAATCAATCTCTTACGCCTTGGAGTTCTTAAGAGGGGTTCTTAAGCCTTGGTCAAATAAAGATTAAATGTAAGCCAGTGAGTCAGGAAGATATGAAAAACATGTCCTTAGAACACTCATGCCATCTGAACATAAATAGCAGCTTACACTCCAATTGTATTATGAAAGATGGTTACATATCAAAGGACTCCATCTTATGAATCAGAAATGCTCTGGGTGTATATTCTGCTGATATGGGGACAAAAACAAATTTTTACTCTGGAAAACAACACAGAGCCAACAAGTTTTTCTAATCTGAGAACCAATCAAAACATGTTGTGTCATAGCCAGATATGGACTTAAATTATAAATTTCAGATCTGTATCTGAGCTCCCCAAAGTCCAGGGATGTTTAGAATTTCAGTTCAGCCCCAAGATAGGGAGCCAGCCTAAAAGTTTGGATCCAGTTTTCCTCAAAAGTTTGTCTTTTGAAACAAGGTTTTGTTTCTGATCTATCTTAAGTTATAGTTTATAATATAATGGATATAATTTCTCTTGTTTTGCAATGTATGTGAAATGAATAGCTTTTGAGAATTAACATCTGTTTTGCTTGAAAGGTGCTAGTTCTTGGCAGCTGTTTCTGGGGTTTCTTTTGTTATTTTTGTTTTTTGTATTGCAGAGAAACAGATTCTTTCTTACCTGTTGAGGGAGTTTGTCCTCCTTTCAATGTTTGGGGCATTTATGCATATAGTTTATGAAATTCATTGATTTACAGAGTTCTAAGACCACAAGGGGTCATTATGATGATTTACTTTGACTTCCTGTATAACACAGACCATAAAACTTCACAAGGTGATTTCTCCCATCAAGTCCTTAACTAATTTAGGCCTCAGTCCTGCAAGTTGATCTGTGTGAGTGGACCCATGTGCTCATGCAGTGTCCTATTAAAATCATCCTACAAGATAGGTGTTTCGAATCCCAGCATATCAACAGAGAAGAGACTTCCTGAACCTTTTAAGATACAGTTTAAGGTCCTGATTCTACAAACACATCTGCGTGTGCTAAACTTTCCACATGTGAGTAGTCCCATTGATTTCTCTACTACGTTCTATTTTTATTTACCATTAAAAATAATCATTAACTTTTTTGAAGACCCTCCAGGAGTCTAAATGTCTCATTCTTGACATTTCTCAAGGTCTCTCACGTACTGCAATGTTTAGCACAGTTGCCAAACCTCCAGGCTGACATCATTGTATTTTGCCTTTCACTCTCTTTATGAAGGTGAACACACTTTGTCTTCATAATATTAATATACCTTAATCAAGTGGTGCTGACATTTATTAGGCTGCTGCTTATTGGCAGAACAAAATGCCCATGGATACTGTCATCTAGAGTGAGTCTTCATTATTATTTGGCCTGACATGCAAGTTGCAGAGCAGTCATTTGGGCAGTGTACTTTAGTACTTTTTTTCCCATTCTGGTATCTAATTGTTTCTGTAATGATCCCAGCATCATTTCTTCAGCACTGCTGACTGCTAGACTTTTTTCTCTTATGGATATATTAGTATATCATAGAGGCTAGGAAGAGTGTGTGTCCTGACCATTGCCTTTCATATTTCTTGTCCATTTTGGCCCTGAGTTCCTGTTTTATGACTGACTAAACTTTTGAAACATACTTAACTAACAAGACGAGGAAAATGTTGTATTATTGCAACAAAGGTGGAGAAGGCCTTTGATCTATCTTGATTTCTTGTGGACGGAAAAGAGAGTGAGAAAGTGAAGGGGCTGGCATTGCTTCTCCATCTTTCTGTTGATCTCTGTTGTAGATGCAGTGTCAAGTAGTAAGGGACTGACATGTAACCATCCTGCCAGGTGTCAGCAGCAACAAGGGCCAGGTTCAAATGTCTAGGTGTTCCTCTTAAAATTAAGAAACACCACTGGCATAAGCCCCCATCCAATATTTATTGGATAACTAAATACCTTGCTTAGACACCCTTAACTGCCAATACATCCCTCTGTGCAAGCACTGCATCTGCTTATGAAACAAGGGAAAACTATATTAGAAGCTCAGGAACACAAAATCCATTGGAGGGGAAACATCTACTATACATATAAATTGATAATACATAAAACACCCACTTACATGCTATCTTTGGCAGTAGATCTTTAATTCAGATCTCTATATATGCTAGTGAGTGTCTGATAAGCAAATGTCCTTTAACATGTAATTTCCCCCCCGCTGTCTCCACTAAACTCCACTCATGGTTTCGTATCAGTGGATAGTTTAGTCCCGGAACCTGGGAATGCACTCAGGCAGGCCGGTCTCCAGTCGCTAGGACAAATACTGCCTGGTCTGGTCTTGAGGCTCCAGCACCTAACCCAGCAATAGTCATTTCAGCTTTATTGGTGTTGGGTAGGTGCTCTGTTGCTGTCTTCTGTGGTGTCAACGAAGAGCTGCCTCTATGTTGATTCTTGGTGCAGAAAGGACTCTGCAATATCTCTTCAAAAAGTCTTCAGGGCTTCCTGGATCCCTGAGCAGAGTGCTTGCCACCAGGAAACCATTCCTTGCCATGAGGTAGGACCTCCTTACTACTTCCTCTCTGAGTTCAGTCCCATTACCCCACCAATTTGGAGTTTGTGCACAGTTCTTCTGATGCTCCAAAGTGTCACTGGATGATTTTTGGGTAGACAGATTATATAAATAAACTCTCTAGCTGTACTTTCCCTTGTCCACCAATAGATGGTGGTAGAGAGTCCTTTCCTTCTAGAGTTTCTGTCCATCTGGAGTTCTGACAGTTTATCAAGTAGTTCTTATCTGTCCTTTCCCCTTTTCATCAACAGATGGCAGTAGCAGGTCACTTAAGCCCTGTGGCCTGAACCTCTTGAGAGTAAGTATGTATGCATATATGTACTTTCAGGCCTACGTTGCCTCTGAAAATTACAAAATAGGCAGAGATTTAATATCCATAAACTCCAAAAAATGCAAGTAGAAACATAGCTATGCATAGCTGATGCCACCTGTTCACCTGATGTTGACTAATATATAACCAGAATTCAATGTGCATAGTTGACTGAGACTGGATTTATCTTAGTGTAATAATGTGAAGGAAAAGAACCATTGTTGAGCTGGCAGTTGGTTGAGTCTTATATAATACAAATTAAAAAGGGAAGGGGCGTAAAACCAAAGGAGCAGTCTTAAGTTTGCACATGGTTCTATTAAATGATGTGGATGCATGCCGAGCCATATGGAAACATTCATCTTCTGAACCTAAAAAATAAACAAATAAGAGATACAGGCAAGATTGCTGTAGTCACGGATCTGTCAAGCTTTCATGAATACCAAAATGTACATTGATCTGCACCATTGGGAAGGTGTAGGTCTGTACAAATCCATTTACAAATAGTGACTGTGATGAGGTGGACTAGGCCCAGAGGCCCCCTGCTGAAGGCCTTGTGGCCCTGTTACACTCCACGCTAGAAAAGGGCAGTAGAGAGGTCCTCCAAGCTGCCTAGAGTGGCTGTGAGGGAAGCAGCCAATCAGGGCCGGGCAGGCTAGTATAAGAGCTGCAGGGCCAGAGCAAGTTCAGTTCCCTGCTAGAGCTGGAAGAGAGAGGATGTTGCTCTGGGCTGGCTGCTGGGACCATGGGCACTGACTTTTTGGTTCTTGGGGGTGCTCAACCCCTGCTCTGCCCTGGGCCCCACCCACTTTCCACTCCTTCCCTTAAGCCCCCGTTCCCCACCTCTTCCTGTTCCCCTCCTTCCCCGGCACCTCCTGCACACTGCGGAACAGCTGATCACTGCAGGCAGGAGGCGCTGGGAGGGAGTTGGAGGTGTTGATCGGTGAGGCCACTGGTGAGCAGGAGGCATTGAGGGGAGGGAGAGCTGCTGATCAGGGTGGCTGCTGGTGGGTGCTGAGCACCAACCATTTTTTTTTCCATGAGTGCTCCAGCCTTGGAGCATCTACGGAGTCAGCGTCTATGGCTGGGACTCCACCAGGACAAGGCCCTGAGGTAAGAGTGAATAACGTGCTGGAGCCATAGGGAAGTGGCCAAGGGAATTGTAGCAACAACATAGTTTATTTAAAGGGACGTGGCGGACAGCTGCTAACTATAGTGTCCCAGGGCTGGGACCCAGACTAGAGCGTGAGCCTGGGTCACCCCTACCAGCCACTGGGAATGTGGCCTGGACTTTGATGCACCCCAGAAAGGTGAACTGAACTCTTTAAGTGGCCCAGCCACAAAGCCCCAGAGAGGCGAAAAGTCTCTAGGGAGGGAGCCCCGGGGGATGTGGCCTCACACCAGGCTGGGACTGCTTAAAGAGCAGGGATAATTTGAGGGAACCGAGAAGGGGCTGAGACACAGTTTGGGCAGAGGTACTGTGATAGGTCATGCTGGACTAATTGAAGAATGAGCCCCAGGTAGGGCTGCAGATCAAAGGACCTTGCAGAGGACACTGAAATAGGCCCCCAGTTGGACTTATACCCTAGAAGGAGTTTGCCTTGCTTTTATCATGCAGACAGACTGTGGATGACTTGGGCTGAGTTACCAAAGACCCACCACAAACAGGTAGAGAGAGAATGCAGGTACATGGCCAGCGGCCACTTGCGAGAGGTGAGTGTGACCCTGTTACAGTGACCTTCACTTAAACCCAACAGCGTAAGGACCATTTTGAAGAGACTTACATTTTTAGTATGTAACTGCAGCTGCCTAGAGATGTCAGAGACAAAATAAGAGCAGCTTGTTGTAATGTCTGACACCTCCCTGCAGGGATAACACAAGAGTCATTGGCAATGATTGTCTTATCAATGTTACATGCAGTGGCTGGGCTAAGGAAGCTGGTTTTCCCAGTTTGGGCTCTAGAAGCGCTGATCCCCTGATGGGGGGACAGAAATCTTACTGAAAGGCGTAAGTCTCTTACTCACTGGTTGAAGACTGCCAAGCAACAGGACTGCAAGAGGCAGAGGACAGGATGGATCTACTCAGCTGATGGACGCACAGGGCTGAGAACACAAAGGGGACAAGTATTAGGCTCTGCAGAGAGAGCATATAGGCTGTAGTTATTTAATGATCTGTAACTCCTGTCTACTTTGAGAATAAAAGTGATGTTGTTGTTTTAAAAACTCCCATGAAAAGTCTTACCCCTGGTCTACACTATGAGTTTTTAGGTCAAATTTAGCAGCTTTAGATCGATTTAACCCTGCACCTGTCCACACGACGAAGCCATTTTTGTCGACTTAAAGGGCTCTTAAAATCGATTTCTGTACTCCTCCCCGATGAGGGGATTAGCGCTGAAATCGACCTTGCTGGGTCGAATTTGGGGTATTGTGGATGCAATTCGACGGTATTGGCCTCCGCTAGCTATCCCAGAGTGCTGCATTGTGACCGCTTTGAACAGCGCTCTGAACTCAGATGCACTGGCCAGGTAGACAGGAAAAGCCCCGTGAACTTTTGAATTTCATTTCCTGTTTGGCCAGCATGGTGAGCTCAGAGGTGACCATGCAGATCTCAGCACAGGTGACCATGGAGTCCCAGAATTGCAAAAGAGCTCCAGCATGGACCAAATGGGAAGTACTGGATCTGATCGCTGTATGAGGAGACAAATCCGTGCTATCAGAACTCCATTCCAAAAGATGAAATGCCAAAACATTTGTAAAAAATTTCCAAGGGCATGAAGGACAGAGGCTATAATAGGGTCCCACAACAGTGCCACGTGAAACTTAAGGAGCTCAGGCAATCCTACCAAAGAACCAGAGAGGAAAACAGCTGCTCTGGGACAGAGCCCCAGACATGCTGCTTCTATGATGAGCTGCATGCAGTTCGGGGGGGGGCCCTACAACTACCCCAGCCCTGTGCGTGGACTCCGTCAATGGATTCTCTCACAACAGGGATAAGGATTTTGGAGACAAGGAAGATGAGGAGGAGGAGGTTGAAGATAGCGCACGGCAAGCAAGCAGAGAAACCGTTTTCCCTGACAGCCAGGAACTGTTTTTCACCCTGGATCTAGTACCCTCCCAATGCACCGAAGGTGGGCTCGCAGACCTAGAAGGTAGAGAAGGGTCCTCTGGTGTGTGTACCTTTGTAAATATTACACATGGTTCAAAAGTAAGCATGTTTAATGATTTAATTTGCTCTGAAGACTTGGGATGCATTCGCGGCCAGTACAGCTACAGAGAAGGTCTGTTAACGTGTATGGGGATGGAGTGGAAATCCTCCAGGGACATCTCAGTGAAGCTCTCCTGGATGTACTCTCAAAGCCTGTTAGCCATGTGGTGGGAGAGGGGTGAAGTGATCATCCCAGAGAATTGTGTGTGTGTGTGTGTGTGTGTGTGTGTGTGTGTGTGTGTGTAGGGGGGGGGTTAGTTGGGTTCATGCTGCATGTTAATCTGAAAACCGCAGCCCCTCCTTTTAAATGGCCAACCCAGCGGGTGCTTGGTATGTGAAATGAGGGCACTGCTATTTGAAACCATTCCCACATGTTATGAAGGTTAAAGAAGCCAAAAGACGGTGGCTTCCCATGGCTGCTTGCAAGCCGAATTCTGTTGTCCACCGGCCCTGCGTATGTGATCTCTCACGCCAAACTTGCAGGCCGTCAATATAAGAGGCAAAATGCGACCTTGTAAAGAAAGCACACATGCTATATAATGTTAACACCTTGGTTCACTGTGAAAGACTCTACCCATTGTTCTCTAAAATGTGTCTTTTTAAAGACTACTTGCCCTTTTTTCCGTCCCGCAGCTGCAGATGTTTCAACTCTCCCTGCATCATCTCCACCCCAGAGGCTAGCGAAGATTAGAAGGCAAAAAAAACGCACTTGTGGTGAAATGTTCTCTGAGTTCATGCAGTCCTCCCTCACTGAAAGAGCCCAGAAGAATGCATGGAGGCAGACAATGTCAGAGTGCAGGAAAGCACAAAATGAAGGTGAGGACAGGTAGCGGGAGCAAGAGGAGAGGTGGCGTCAGCGTGATGAGAGGAGGCAGGAAGCAATGCTGAGGCTACTGGAGGATCAAACTGATATGCTCTGGTGTATGGCTGAGGTGCAGGAAAGGCAGCAGGAGCACAGATCGCTGCTGCAGCCCCTGTGTAACCAACCACCCTCCTCCCCAAGTTCCATTGCTTCCTCACCCGGACACCCAAGAACATGGTTGGAAGGGCCTCCAGGCACCCAACTACTCCACCCCAGAGGACTACCCATGCAACAGAAAGCTGGCATTCAGTAAATAAGTTTGAAGTGTAGTGTGGCCTTGTCCTTCCGTCCTCCCCCTCCTCCACCACCCCACCTGGTGCTTCCCTCCTCTCCCGCCCCTCCCAGGCTACCTTTGCAGTTATTCCCTCCCCCCGGTTTGTGTGACGAATTAATAAACAATGCATGAATTTGAACAACAAAGACTTTATTGCCTCTGCAAGCGGTGATCAAAGCGGGGAGGGGAGGGCAGTTGGCTTACAGGGAAGTAGAGTGAACCAAGGGGGTGGGTTTTCATCAAGGAGAAACAAACAGAACTTTCACACCATAGCCTGGCCAGTAATGAAACTGGTTTTCAAAGCTTCTCTGATGCTCAGCGTGCCCTGCTGTGCTCTTCTAACAGCCCTGATATCTGGCTGCGCGTAATCAGTGGCCTCTACCTCTCACCCTGCCATATACGTTTCCCCCTTACTCTCACAGATATTGTGGAGCACACAGCAAGCAGCAATAACGATGGGAAAATTGGTTTCGCTGAGGTCTAACCGAGTCAGTAAACTGCGCCAGCACACTTTTAAATGTTCAAATGCACATTCTTCAATCATTCTGCACTTGCTCAGCCTATAGTTGAACAGCTCCTGACTGCTGTCCGGAGTGCTTGTGTATGACTTCATGAGCCATGGCATTAAGGAGTAGGCTGGGTCCCCAAGGATAACTATAGGCATTTCAACATCCCCAACAGTTATTTTCTGATCTGGGAAGTAAATCCTTTTCTCCAGCTGTTCAAACAGACCAGAGTTCCTGAAGATACGAGCGTCCTGTACCTTTCCCAGCCATCCCACATTAATGTTGGTGAAACGTCCCTTGTGATCCACCAGTGCTTGCAGAACCATTGAAAAGTACCCCTTTTGGTTTGTGTACTGGCTGCCTTGGTGGTCCGGTCCCAAGATAGGGATATGTGTTCCGTCTATCGCCCCACCACAGTTAGAGAATCCCATTGCAGCAAAACCATCCACTATGATCTGCACATTTCCCAGTCACTACCCTTGATAGCAGCAGCTCAGTGATCAGGTTGCCTGCTTGGATTGCAGCAGCCCCCACAGTAGATTTGCCCACTCCAAATTGTTTCCTGACTGACTGGTACCCTCTGGCGTTGCAAGCTTCCAGAGCGCTATTGCCATTCACTTGTGAACTGTGAGAGCTGCTCTCATCTTGGTATTCTTGCAATTCAGGGCAGGGGAAAGCAAGTCACAAAGTTACATGAAAGTGCCCTTATGCATGCGAAAGTTTTGCAGCCACTGGCAATCATCCCAGACCTGCAACACTATGCAGTCCCACCAGTCTGTGCGTGTTTCCTGGGCCCAGAATCGGAGTTCCACGACATGAACCTGCCCCATTACCACCATGATGTCCAAATTGCCAGGGCCCATGCTTTGAGATAAATCTGTGTCTACATCCTTATCATTCTTGTCACCGCGCTGCTGTCGCCTCCTCACCTGCTTTTGAAGTTTCTGGTGCTGCGTATACTGCAGGATAATTCACGTGTTTACAGTGCTGATAACTACCACAGTGATCTGAGCGGGCTCCATGCTTGCCGTGGTATGGTGTCTGCATGGAAAAAGGGTGCAAAACGATTGTCTGCAGTTGCTCTCACAGAGGGAGGGGGACTGCCGACATGGCTTACAAGGAATTAAAATTAACAAAGGGGACAGGTTTGCATCAAGGAGAAACACACACAACTGTCACACTGAAGCCTGGTCTGTCATGAAACCTGGTTTTCAAAGCCTCTGTCATATGCAGCATGCCTTGCTGTGCTCTTCTAATTGCAAACAGCCTAGTCAGCAAACAATGCCAGTGAGATTTTAAACATCCAAAGGCACATTCTACCACCATTCTGTACGTGCTCAGCCTATAGTTGAAATGCTCCTTACTACTGTGCAGGCTTCATGAGCCATGGGAGCAAGGGGTAGGCCGGGGTAGGTGCAACCACCCAGTGCTACCAGCTGGGAGAGCAGCCTGAGGCAAAAGCTTCCAGTTGGCATGATATTCCAGGCAGGGCTAAATCTCCATTAGATAAAACTTAAAGAAGAGAATGACCTGGAGTCACTCCCATTCGTGTCCAGGCACCCCCCGACTGCCCTCACCACGGCCATCCAGGAGCACCCATGTCTGCCCAGGTGCCCCGATCAACCTAACTAAGGTTGGCCAGGAGCATCCATGGGACGATGACGACAGTTAGCAGTCGTATTACACCGTCTGCCATCTGCAAGGCAAGGCAAGGGGATGCTGCTGTCTAGCACTGCAGTACCAGGTCTGTCAGCAGCACCCAGGAGATATACGATGACAGTGAGTTGAGCGGGCTCCATGCTTGCCGTGGTATGGGGTCTGCCTGGGTAACCCAGGAAAAAAGGTGAGAAACGATTTTTTGCCGTTGCTTTCACAGAAGGAGGGAGGGGAGCCTGACGACACATACCCAGAACCACCTGTGACAATGTTTTTGCCTCATCAGGCATTGAGAGCTCAACCCAGAATTCCAATGGGCAGCAGAGACTGCAGGAACTGTGGGCTAACTACCACAGTGCAACGCTCCGAAAGTTGATGCTAGCCTCCGTACTGTGGACACACACCGCTGACTTAATATGCCTAGTAGGGACACACACAATAGACGGTATCAAATAGATTTCTAAAAAATTGACTTCTATTAAATTGACCTAATTTCGACCTAGTCATACCCGTAGTTAGTTTTCCTGCCACTTGGTCCCAGAGGAGTTAAACTATAAACGGGAGTGCTTTGCAGTGTGGTGGAACTCTAGGGGAGTCTGCGTAAGTGACTGGACAGGCATGGGAGGTGAAAGCACTGGTTTCAGGGGCTAGGGCAGTTGGACTGCAGAATCCCACATCCCAAGGAATGGGGCCAGGAAGGAGGTCTGTATCTGTCAGTGTATCCTGGAGGCTGTGATACTTCCCGGGGGCACTCAAGGTTGCGAGGCACTTTGTCACCAATTGCTTTTAGCATGAAGAAGTCTTATCTGTGCCTGTTGTGGATCAGCTCCCAGTATCCACCAGCCTCTGACAACACAAGTTCAGCCATCCAGGCCTCCTTCGGCCTTGTTGTCTCTGTACAGGTTAGCAATAGGCACACACCACCCCTGAGTCCTCTCAGCACCCTCTCTTCTGCTGAATACTCACAGAACTCTCAGATTCGGTACTCCCAAAGGAATCTATAAGTACCAGCTTCAAGATTTAGCTTATGACCCACACTCTGTTTAACACACTGTACTTAGAGAGAGAACGAACTTGTGAAAACAAAGATAATTGTATTATCAAAATCAGAGGAATAGAGAGTGAAAATATTGGAAACAGATGGTTACATATAAAACAAAATCATAACATGCTTTCTAGAGCCTAAAACTAACCAGTAATTCCCCTATCTTCTACAAAGTAGCTTGCTCCAGTGTTTTCAACCAGTTTGGCTGAGATCCTGTGTCATAAGATCAAGCCTGCTGGTGGTTTGGCCTCACAAAGTGTAGGAATGAGGATATACCTCCATATCCCTCAGTTATGCCCCCAAACGTTCACTGTCCTTACTTGTAAACAGGGTTTCCCTTGCTGGTTTAATTCTTCCAGTAAATACCCTCTCTTTGAAAATTTCACAGTCCTTCATTAGCATTTGGCTCAGACTGTAGGTGAAGGTCCATTGTGAACCATACAGTACTTAATTTACATGTAAACGGACAGGCAAACATTTCTTACAAGAAAGAAAATGTGCTTTTCACCTTTCTGCTGAGCCGTCCCAAGTCACAGACTTTAAGAACGTAATTTTCAGTGTATATACATAACTCCCCACACAAGAGCCATACATATGGCTTGCAGTGATTACGATGACCATTGAGGCAATGTCTTCATTAGAGACCTTACATGACAGTCTTTTGGTGAATCTGGGGAATCCTTGTACCCCTGTGCCCTCTGCTAGTTGGCATCTAGAGGTTCTTGGGTTACAGAGGTCTAGAGTTAGACACTGCCTTGACCCAGCTGGCTTGGAAGCACATGAGTAGGGCTTCTGATTTTCAGTTTTAACTGATAAACATGGATAAAACACCCCCTATAGAAGAAAAAAAATTAAACTGGTGTTTATCAAATATACCCCGGAAATGGTTACATATATCTAAGGGCTTATCTACACAGGGCAGTAATGCAAACTATTGGGGTGTGTTTTCTAAAGTGCACTAACATGTGCATTAATTGGTCCATGTAGACCCTTCTGGTGCACCCTAAAGGTTCCCTAGTGCAATTTAGTGTAGTGCTCTCTGAAATAGTACTATGTTAAAGTACACTAGGGAACATTACAAAGAGATTACTCATTAACATATATACTACTGTAATTATGAATTTAGATAATAATATATACATATATCTATAATGTTTCATTAAAAATAGTATACATTACTCAGTACAGTGCATACAGAGAGCCTTGAAAACCCCTGATTTTTGGACAGCTACATAAAACTAAATTTCATTTTTGGTGAGTTATCAATTTAACAACCCCCGCAAGACAGAAGTGCTACTCCTGAGATCCAAAGGTTGAGTCCAGTTTCAATGGACGGGTTACCATGCCGTAAAGGGGTTAGGTCGGGTCTGTAACATACAATTCAAAAATTGCTGAGAAAATGACAAATGCACTAAATACACACCTTAAGAAATATGCCAAGCTTAGGGAAGAGACAAAGAGACATAAGCCATGATGTTAATATGTGTTATAATAATATGTGAGAGATTAGGAAAAATAAGCAAGCATTCTTTCCTTTTTTGTTAATATGCAATAAAATGGAAATAAATGAGCCAATCTGAGAGTTCCTGTTATCACACAGGCATTCTCACACCTACCTATTTTGTAGGGAAAAAAGAGAGACCTGCTTTGTGTATGTGCAGGTGTCAGAAGGAGGTTAAGCTGACAACTTCGTTTAGGTTTGTCTACTCAAAATTAAAAAAAATAAAATATTCACTTACTCAAGAAATCCTGCAAGCTAATTTAGCTTTGGCCATTAAGGTCCTGTTCCCATTGACTCTGATGACAACTTGCCTATTATTTCAGTGATGCAGGATTGGCCTTCCATTATCTTGTTTATGCTGTGTTATTTTCTATTATAGTGTCTGACAGGTCGTCTGGGACAGAGGTTGATGATTCTAATTTCTGCATCCTGTATTTTACTGTAATTAGCTTCCAACTTATTCTGAAGGTTCAGTCTCTGGTTTAATTGCTTATTTGAAATCTGTAGTTTTAGAAATCCATGTGCCAGCCATGCGTAAAAGCGTTTTCTTGCTTATGTTAGAAGTCAAATAAGGCTGTTTAAAACAAACAAATTCTCTCCTAAATCTATTGCTTCAGGAAGTTGTTTGATAACAAGTGGGAAAAATATTGGAATAAATTCAGATTTCTAATATTACAAAGTTTAGTGGGTCAACATGTTTGTGTCAGAGAGTGAAAAATAAGGCAGAGCTGGCACGTCTTAAGATATTATTTTACATGGACAGTTCTGCAAATATGCCCAATGGGCTCAAGGCCTATGGCCATTGGAGGTTAGCCTGTGCATTCTGATATTCGGGTTATTTTTAATGTACTTTAATTAAGAAGGCCTCTAAAGGTCTGGGGTTCAGATATGTTTGGATGCTGATCTGTAACTATGAAAGTCCTCGTATCAGGACTTGTGATCAGGACTTGTGATCCTTCAAACCCAAACAACCCAACTCTTCTCCCTTCGGCTTTTATCTTGATAGGAGAGCCCAGTGATCTACTGCCCCTTTCCAGAATCCTTAGATCCTCTGGTATCTTTTGAGGGACTTGCGTCTTACTATGTGTTTGACTAGTACCTACCTCATTGTGGACACTACTGTATTACAAATAAGTAGTAACATGGCAGGCCTGTTGTCCTTGCACACACATCTTGCATCTTCAGACAGAACCTCCCCTCTTTCTTCCAGGAGGAAAAAGATAATGTGGGGCTTGTTCTTTCTTTTTATTTCTCCTTTCAAACATTGGAAGTTCAGGACTCCCACATCCCCATGCATCCCTTTAATGTATGTCCCTCCTCCCCCATATTTTCGCATACCTACATCTGTCTCCTTTCCCTGTCTGTGTTAACCTCTCCTTCCTCCCTTTGTGTCCCCTGGTGGTGGTGGGGGCTAGTGTTTTGTAAATGGGCTGGTGCTGCTTATTCCCTAGTCACTCTTTGGGCTTATCTTCACTATCCTGCTACACTGACTGGAAAGCGCTCTCATCGGTATAATCATTCCACTTCAGTGAGTGGCAGAAACTGTGTCGGCAGGAGATCGTCTTAAAGCGGTATAGTCACTGCTTTAAGTTGATGTAACTTATGTCACTCAGGTGCGGTTTTTTTTCACACCCTTGATCGACCTAAGTTGCGTGGACTTAAGCGTTAGAGTAGACAAGCCCTTTGCTTCTCCTCTTCCTGCTCTGCAGCCAGTAGACTTCAGTAGTGTGCCAATTGGCTGAGTCAAAGATTGGAAAGGGGAACAATCGGGCGAAAGCTCCTGTCTGCTCTGTACAGTGGCCCTGACAGGTGTGTGTTTGTTTTTTCCCAGTTTTTAAACTGAGCCAGCTGCTGTGACTTTCACTGAGTATATATTTAAAATGCTTGGATAGTTCTGGCCCCTACAGGCCTTATGGTGAGTCTGAAGAGAAGCAAAGAGGGCAGAAAATTATAGACCTTTCTATTCTGTAGGGTGCTAAAGTGATAACAGCACTTAACATAATCTTTTCAAATGGTTTATGAATAAAAAATCCTGCCATGAGGATACTAATGGAAGATGCTGTACACAGGAGACTCGTATATGATACATTATCTTAGTCTCTTGCTTTCTGAACAGACAAAAGCTGTGAACACAGTGGCAGCAACGTGCTTCTCCTTAGGCTGCTGGTCACATGAGTTGTCAGAGTTGACAAAATGTGACTTGGCAATCAGCTACCAACATTTGTGGTGAGTTTGTCATCCAGTGTCTGACACCATTCAGTAGATGCAGCAAACCAAGGAGCTAGATCTTTTTTTTTTTGTGGGGAATAGATGGTGTAACGGAGATGTGAGCAAAATGTTTGTTCTAATGAGAAGTTAGATATATTTTATATATAAGCCAAATTCCAAATTAGTCAGGGTAAGTACTGGCTGTCGTGGAACACAGCCAAGATGAGGCAGACCAAGCATGTAATATTAATGCTGGTATGTGAGAATTTACTGATTCAGACACACTATTTCAAATACTCACTCCCGTCCCCCCAGTATTTCTCTTTGCATTCTACAATGCCTGTTCCATTACCTGACTTCCCATTCTGAAGGAAATCCTCTTTAGCTTTTCTAAGCAGCATTTTCATTACTGTCTTGTTATCCTGGAAGTTCTGTATTACCCACAATGTAGATGTCTAATCAGATTGACAAACTGAACACTCTGGGCATATCCCATAATAACACCATGAGATCTGCAAGCACTAATACTCAAAACAAACTGTGATAACATCCAACAACACATTTCACCATCTTCTGCCCATCCAAACCAGATCAACTTAACTACCGTTGGGCAGGTAACAGCTGCTGGTTGCTCTGTTAAGGTAACAAAGCACTAGGAATGTCCTTTCTTCAACTGTCAGCATCATTCTTATGCTATTTTGATTTATCATTTCATTTCTTTCTGTTAAAAAAGCAAATGAGAGTGGGAGAGCATGTGAAGAATAGAAATCTCAGTTTAAATCTACCGTGATGTTTTACTAAAAATTAAAATACAATGCACTGCAGTTAGTGGAAGCTCCTGTGGATGGTAGCTGAGCTTAGAAAATTTCAAACTGGAAATAAAATGCAGAGGTTATACATATATATAAATGTGAGGATTATTATTCATTTGAACATCTTACCAAGGGATGTGGCAAATCTCCCATCATTTGAAGTCTTTAAAGATTGGATATCTTTCTAGTTCAACCACAGGATACTGGGCTTAGGGCAGAAATTGCTTTGTGAAAATCTGTGGCTTGTGTTAAGCAGGAGGACAGACTTGGATAATCATAATGGTCCCTTGTGGCTTGCAAATCTATGAATAGATTAAGGTGATACTGTCTGACATATATTAGAGGAGGTTTATGTTATTGTTAACTTTCTACTTAAACTGTCAGCTTTGAAGACTATATAATAATCACATAACAAAATTGTAGTCTTCTTGCTGTAGCTGATCCTTTCCCATTCTGGGGTTCAACTTGCTCTTTTTCTGTTTCTCATACTTAAACAATCCTCCTGAATTTTGTGTGTTGGCTGACTTACTACATTTTTATTAGATGTGGTAAAGAAATTTTTCCTCAGTGATTTTGTGTGGGAAGTGGTTTCCACAGCACAGAAAAATTTTAAAGGAACAAAACCAGAATTTCAATCAGGCAAATCAAAATGAAATTTTTTTTTTCAGGTTGTGTTGACCTGAGTTGAAGCATTTTGGTTTGTCGAACTGTATTGAAATGCTTTACTTCGGGTCAGTTCAGCATTGAACTGCAACTGTTTGGGCTGCTGTAGTGTTTCTTGGGAGTCGTATGTTAATGAAGACCGCCAAAGTAGGGTGCTGTGTGCAATCTTCAACCATGCAAAAGAAACTGTAATTGGAATCTATGCAAAAGATTAGTGATTACTGGGAGTGAATATATCTCCAGCAATGATACAATTGCCAACCTCTTGATCAAATAAATGTTAGAAATAAAGACAAATTGTTGGTATAATCTGGAAAATAACTTCATATATTATTTTTTGTCTGTTTCCCTGACTTCACATGGAAGAGTATTTTGATCAAAAGCTAGTTTTTATTGTAACAATATTCTAAGCAAGTATTTTTTTGTCAATTGCCATCTTTAAATAGCAGGTAGGATAGATAGTCTGTCTTAGTTTCTAGGGGAGAAAACCTCTCTCTTATCTAAGAGGATGACTCACACTATATTGGGACTAAGCATAGCTTTGGAGTGCTTGTTATATTATGAACCAAGAAAATATACAAATATTCAGCATTTAAGTGGAAAGCCTTGAAGGAGCTTTCAGTAATGCCCATATTTGCTGTGTAATACCAAACATTTTAATTATGATTCTGGTACTGTAAACTTCTGGAAATTGTTTTGTGTTTTAGTTACACTAAGTTTGGGTGCTGTACAGACTGGCTAGGGCAGGGGTAGGCAACCTATGGCACATGTGCCGAAGGCGGCACACGAGCTGATTTTCAGTGTCACTCACACTGCCTGGGTCCTGGCCTCCGGTCCGAGGGGCTCTGCATTTTAATTTAATTTTAAATGAAGCTTCTTAAACATTTTAAAAACCTTATTTACATACAATAGTTTAGTTAATATATTATAAACTTATACAAGAGACCTTCTAAAAACGTTAAAATGTATTACTGGCACGGGAAACCTTAAATTAGAGTGAATAAATGAAGACTCGGCCCACCACTGCTGAAAGGTTGCTGACCCCTGGGCTAGGGAATGTATTTGTCTTTTCAAGATAGGAGGACAAGGTGCAAGTGACAATCTGTGTATCAGTCATAGGTGTGAGGAATGCTGTGGTCTATCCTCCAAAGGAGAACCAGCTGGTACAATTGGGTGAACAAGAGGCTCCTAAATTACCTGAGAATATTAAGTGTCCTCAGACTGCTCCAGCATTATTTTGATAGCACAATTAATGCCTGTTTTCTTCAGTTCAGTCTCAGTCAACCATTTCTTTAACTTCCTTTTCTCAAAATAATAAATCAACCATTTTACTCTCTAAAATTGACATTGATTCTTCCTTTCCGTCGAGGTACTAATACAGTAGCCACTAGTGCAGTGTTTCTCAAACTGGGGTCGCCGTTTGTGTAGGGAAAGCCCCAGGCGGGTCGGGTCAGTTTGTTTAACTGCCCTGTCTGCAGGTCCAGCCAATCGCGGCTCCCACTGGCTGTGGTTCGCCACTGCAGGCCAATGAGGGCTGCTGGAAACGGCGGCCAGTAAGTCTCTTGGCCCGCGCCGCTTCCAGCAGCTCCCATTGGCCTGGAGCAGCGAACTGCAGCCAGTGGGAGCCGCGATCAGCCAGACTTGTGAACGGGGCAGGTAAACAAACCAGCCTGCTCCGCCAGGGGCTTTCCCTATAGAAGCTGTGACTGCAGTTTGAGAAACACTGCACTAGCGTGTATATTTTTTTTTTCTCTTGTGAAGTTTCCATCATGAAGAAAACAATGGAGAACATGGTATTAACACACTTTTCAAGTGTTATCAGCCTTTTCTGGAACATGCTTCACTTTTTTTTTAATTAGTGCTACAGAGTCTTAGGCCAGGTCTATAATAGAAACTTTAGTCAGTATATTAATGTTAGCTAGGCATGTGATTCTTTTTTGTTAATGACATCTCTATCAGCAAAAGTGCTAGTGTAAACATAGGGATGTAAAAAAGTGCTTTTGTTCTGGGAACTGGTATAAACTGCATCTACAATAGGAGGGTTTGCTAATGTATTTAAACTGAAAACTTTTCTAGTGTAGGCTGGGCCTTAATTTCAAGTTGATAGCTTTATCTTTACTTATACAATGATATGTCTGTTGGCACTGAGCCCCATGATTCCACTATGTTTCAGTTTAACATACAGGGCTGGTCTACGCTGTGTGGGGGGATTGATCTAAGATACGCAACTTCAGCTACATGAATAACATAGCTAAAGTTGATTTACCTCTCGTCCTCATGGCACGGGATCAACGTCCGCGGCTCCCCCTGTCGACTCCACTACCGCCGTTTGTGCTGGTGGAGTTCCGGAGTCGATGGGAGCGCGTTCGAGGATTGATCGCTGCCCTCTGATATGGCGGGTAATCTAGACGTACCCACATTTCTATGCTTTGGTTCAAGTGTAAGAGCTTGTAATGTATAATAGCTATTGTTGCTGGAGGGTCTTGTGCAGGGGTTCTCAAACTGGGGGTTGCAGCGTTACCACCAGGGGGTCGCAAGCTGTCAGCCTCCACCCCAAACCCCGCTTTGCCTCCAGCATTTATAATGGTGTTAAATATATAAAAAGTATTTTTTTATTTATTAGGGGGGTCGCACTCAGAGGCTTCTGTGTGAAAAGGGTCACCAGTACAAAAGTTTGAGAACCACTGGTCTTGTGTATTAGGCCATCCGTCCCTTCTGTTTCTATTTCCATGTCTTTTAAAGGTTTGCTGTGGAGGTTAAAATAGTTAAAATTGTCTCTTTTAGGTGCTCATTACCAGTGATCACATGTATTCATCTGTCTGATGTACATTTATTTTTTTACTTTATTTCTCTTATATTCAGCATATTCTTCTTTCCTTCCACACCAACCGTGACAGACACGTAAACACCTGCCGCAGACCCCCATATGCTGTTTTATAATTTGTTTGTGTGTATTTATTCCCTTGAAATTCATACTCACTTAGCTACTGCATAAAAATTCCTGCTAGGGTTCACTTCTATCCCTTCATCTTAAAGATACTTGCGAGGATTAATTTATTGGTCTTTTGAATACACCAACTGGCAGGTATTGTACACTTTGGGAGATCCAGTTCTCAGCAACTTTTCCAATAGCAACTTTCTTTAACTTCTTGCCTGCCAAATAATATACCTGAAAAATTGGGCTAAACACATATTGGATGTTGTGCCATGTACCATTGTTCCAGCTGGCTCATTCTGGCAAACAGATGCATTGCACTGCAATGAAAAGATTGATTGTTCATCATACAACAGTTTATTAATGTGCAAAAGTTAAGCAAAAGTAAAAAAGAACAGCAGCAGTATGATAGGAGAAATACATAGACCCACTCCTGGCACAAGGCTGAATAGTCTAGTTTTGTGCAAGAAACTTCTTGGGGTTTAGTGGGGCCAACAGAACACACTTCTCTAAGCTAGGGTCAGAGACTGTGACATCAGTGACTTCCTCCATGGCCATTGTTGCAGTCTTACAGGCTGGAACCATGGCCACAGCCCTTTAATGTCCGTACACCTAAGGATCTGTAGCTATCTCATTTGACCCAAACTCATTAGCATAGTATCTGAGCACCTTACAAAATCCAATATACAAAAACAAATTTTCCAGTTCTCTCCCTTCTTCTGCCAAGTCAATAATTGCCCCCACCTCATCTTCTGTCTTACTCACTGGTGTGAGGAAGTGAAGTCAAAGAAGTGAGTTTTATATTTCGTTCTGAGAGCAATAGACTTTTGTGCTGATTGGGATCCATAACTGTAGAACAGACACCAGGAAAGCACTTTCTCTTGTTCCCATGAATGTCACGCTTAATTGATATCTGTTAGTTTTAAACCAATATGAGTGCATCCCCACAGAGGTTTGCAACAGTTTAAATCATTTAAAAAAATCATACCTTTTGCTAAACTGGCACAGCTTTGTATATGGAACTGGCTTGAGAATATAAAAAGCCAGATCATGTGGCTGGGGTCTAAAATATGGCAATCTAAATTAAGATAGTAGATTGTAAATTTGGGTTATATATTTTTATATTTTCGAAGAGAAGACGCCAAATCACAGCCTCCTCACCTAAGAGGGAAGTGGGATCCCTTTGTTCTAAATTCAAGATAAGGCAGGATTTCTCACACACTTTAGGATAAAGATTTCAGACTGTTTCCAAAGGTTGAGTGCTGAACAAATGTATTGAAGTGGTAGAGAAAAATACGTGAAAGATTCTTCTGATTTGTGGGGAATCCATAGCAGCAAGGAAAACAAGGGAGTTTTACATCTGGAAATAGTTGTCTTACTGTTGAGCTTAGGCAGAAATTCCTTTTCCTTTAGTCAAGTGTCAGTGCTGCAGACATCCTCTTCTAGGCACTCTTCCATACCCCTGAAAGTGTAATGTTCTGTGATGCTCATAATTTATTCCTGCATGAACTTCTGACTGCTGTATTCTTCTTTGAGTTTGTAATACCATTTGCTTAAAAAATTTATAAACTGCTCAGTGGGTGATCAGATGAAATGTAAAAGGATGGTGTTGTTTCAGGACAAGCAGTGTTTAAGTGAAGACACTGCAGTGTGAGCCCAGGGTTCGAACACAGGCTCAAGCCTAGCCCCTGTTTTGTCTACGCACAAATTGCACTGACTCTGGGCTTGCACCCAGGATGCCAGGACTCCCAGGGGTGGAGCATGAGTCAAGCTGGGACCCAGGGTTCAAGCCCTATCACTTTGTAGTGTAGATGCAGCCTCACTGGACGTACTCTAGGAGTCCGCCAGAAATATCCCACAATCCGAAGGGCTGACTTTCTTTGTCCTCTGAACAGTCAAGTTTGGTGGACAGTCAAGTTTTCTCACACTGTACTATGAACAAAGGACTAGAGCAACTACATTTTGCCAAAGTGCTAGGAAGTGTGGGATATGGGTGGTTGGACTTGGGCCTGCATAATGCAGTGTAGATACTGGAGCCCCAGGTTGAGACCCAGGGTTCAACAATTCCTAACCTGGGATTACAAATAAGTGTGGACTTTCAAGCCCTTGGTTAAGAAACCCAGGGTCTGCTAACTTGAGTTTAGTCAACTTTGGGCTAACGTTGCAGGTTATGTGTACACTACACAAATAACACAAAACCCCAAACCGGCTCTGAGTCTCAGAGCCTAGGTCAGCTGACTCAGGCTTACAGGGCTTGGGCTGTGGGACTATAGAATTGCATTGTAGACATTCGGGGCCAGCCGTAGCCGTGTCATGTGTGTCTTTTATCGCAGGGTAGATGTACCCTAACGATACAGTTACACAGCAAAGAAAAACCCATGTCTGGCCTTTGCCAGCTGGCTCAGGCTGCAGAGCTGTTCCACTGCTGTGTAGACTTCTATGTTCAAGCTCTCAGGCCCTCCCACCTCGCAGGGTCCTAGAGCTGGGCTCCAGGCCAAGCACAGCAGTGAAACAGCTCTGTAGCCAAGCCCTGCGAACCTGGGTCATCTGGCATGGGCCAGCCACAGGTGTCTAGTTGCTGTGTAGACATATCCTTAAAGTTCAAGCACTGACTGATGAAAGAAAAAAGTAATTTTTACCAAATTATTATTATTTTATTTTAAGCCTAAAGTAATAAAATACTTGGGTCCACAACAGTCAGATTTATCATAGAATCATAGATTATTAGGGTTGGAAGGGACCTTAGGAGATCATCTAGTTCACCCCCCTGCTCAAAGCAGGACCAATCCCCAAATGGCCCCCTCAAGGATTGAACTCACAGCCCTGGGTTTAGCAGGTGAATGCTCAAACCACTGAGCTATCCCTCCCTATGTGTGATAGTGTTTACTCCCCCACCGCACCCATTAGTCATGAAATAATGATATCAGTAATAAATTACTTACAGAAATGCTGATTTTTATTTTTTGTGCTTAAAATATAGGGAACATGAAAAAATCACCTAATTTTAGAACATGTAGTTTCAGCCAAAACTCTTTGAATATTTGATGTGAATTGCACATGCATTCTTGACTTGTTTCCTAGGCAACAAACAATTATTCCTGTTTTGCATAAATAAATCTTTAGCATTCTGTAGAAGTCAAAAAGTTAACCTTGGAAAAACCCTGAAATACCAGCATCGTGTTATCAGCTTGTTAAACTTTTAAACTCTGGCTTTGTTATTTTTATACAATAGCTATCGTGTAGGTGGGTATGTAGAGATGTAAACACACTCACTAGGGCCCTGACCTTGCAAAGACATATATTTGTTTAAGTTAACTTGCATTTGTTGGGACTGCTCACTTGCTGAAATTTAAGCCAGTCCATAAGCTTTGGCAGAACTCAGGCTCAGGCTGTTTATCAGCCTTATTCTGAGTTCGAGGGTATACCTGCATGTTTACATAGCTGAAATCAATAAACTTTGTTGTAATCAATGGATAAAGAAGACATAACTATCTACAATAGTTTTTTTTTTTTTTTTTAGTATTTGGATTGAAATTTGAAAGCTGAAATAGGAACATTTATTGTTTAAAGACAGTGGAACCTCAAAGTTATGAACTGACAGATCAACCACACACCTCATTTGGAACCAGAAGTACATAATCAGGCAGCAGCAGAGACCAAATAATAATAATAATAATAAAAAAGATTATGCAGTACAGTACTGTGTTAAATATAAACTACTAAAAAAAAAAAAGGGAAAGTTTTAATAAAAAGATTTGGCAAAGTAAGATGGATAAAAGCAGCATTTTTCTTCTGCATAATAAAGTTTCAAAGCTATATTCAATATTCCGTTGTAAACGTTTGAAAGAACAACTCTAATGTTTTGTTTAGAGTTACGAACATTTCAGAGTTACAACCAACCTCCATTCCCAAGGTGTTCTTAACTTTGCAGTTCTATTGTAATAGTTTTCGTCCTCAACTTCTCTTGGAAAAATATGGATATTTTAGTTTTGTTGTTTTGTTTTGTTTTCTGCTTACATAACAAATAGATTTTTATACCTATATTGACTTTAATTTAAGATGTCTTTTAATGTATAATTTGATTGCCAAGGGTTGGTTCATTTGTTGGGCTGGGAGGATATTGCTTAGGAGGGAAGCTGGGGGGAGATGGAATATCTTTTCTTTTCTGCAGGGAAATTGTTAATCTTTATAACAATTAAAAATCTATAAATTCTATGTATGTCTAGTTTGTTAGCATCTACTCATCCGTTGTGGAGAACTGTACAACCAAAACGGAAACATAATAGTTTTGCTCATACCATCATAGAAGTTTAAACTTTTTCTTTCTTCTCTGACTTTTACACAAGTAGCGTTGCAAGCTGATTATTAATTTTTTTGATACCAAAACATAAAGACTAAGGGCCTGATTCTGCAGTCACTACTTTATATAACTCCTACTGAAACCAGTCACATTGGGTTACTGTTTCCAGGAGGGCTATTCACCTGAGTAAGAATACATAGAAATGGGCTCCAGATTGCTTTATGCTTATTTGGGTGAATTACTTTAAAATGTTAATAACATAATTGCCAAGTTCTTTAAATAAGTGAGGGTGAAGCATCTGATCCTCAAAGTAAATAATTCATTTTCTGGCATTAGGGAGGTTCAGCAGAGACTATTTTTATGTTTTATCATAAGAAAGGGCTGCTACATTTCTGGGCATTCATAACTACATTTAAATATGAGGAAAGAGGTCCTTGTGTAACATCTGATGATAAAATATATCCACCAGTCATTCCCTCAGTAGAAAACAGGAGCTTAATATGACTGATTAGTTCCCTCCATGCTTTTCATCGTATATGCCATTACTCGATGCTTCTTCCAGTGGGAACTAGTCTTTCTGACAGCTAGTAAACTGGGGTAGCATATAAAGTGTCACAACCTCACTTTCCAATGGGAACTAAGAATTTAGGCGGTAAAAGGGGACAGCCTATAGGGATACACAATCCCACTTGCTGTCACTCATAGGGGATCAGGTGAACAATTCTTCAAAAGTACTCATTTAATACAGTTATATCTGAGAGGCCAGTAATAAATTCGCCTGTCCTGTGCAGCCATTCTTCCTCTGTCTTTTTAGTGAGAACTAATCATTTATGCTTTGGTAAGAATTTTTAATGGATTTTGGGTATTACACACTATATTCCTTCAGTGCAGCTGTTGTGTATAATGAGTGTAAATGGAACTAAAGACAAGTCGGTGAAATTCACAGCTTTTTTCTGCTAGCAAAATGCTTGTGAGTTCCAAACACACATTTAGCTAGAATAAAGAAGTATGAAAAATGTTACTTTATCGAAGAATGACCTAGGTTACACAGGATTTAGTTTTTCCTCAGACTCTCTTCCCACATTCCCCAAATGGCTTTTTGTTTAAAGTAATGAGGGTTTTTTAAACATATAAACATCTGTTTATTGTAAGTATGCAATAAAACAAAACACTGATGCAAATCCTTGGTGAAAAATAAGTTCTAGAGGATTATTCTGAATTTTTCCTATGTAGCCCTACTGGAAAGGACATAGCTAATAACAGAATCAGGGCTGAATTAGTAATTAGTTTTGTAATTGACTCTGAAAAAGTGTAAGTCTGAGCTGCACTGTTTTTTTTTTTTCTGAATGTCTTAATTTTTGTAAACCCTAAAACAATTGAAACCTAAAATGGTTTATTATCTGAGCAGATGGGGCATACATAAAGCAAAGCATGTTCTGTTGTTTTCTTTAGTTCACAGTAGAGAGATATGGTTGTGGAAGTAATATCTTTTATTGGACCAGCTTCTGTTGATGAGAGAGACAAGCTCTGTGTAAGCTCGAAAGCCTCTCTCTCTCTCTCTCACCAGCAGAAGCTGATCCAATAAAAAAATATTACCTCACCCACCTGGTCTCTCTAATATCCTGGGGCCAACACTGATACAACAACACTGCATACATTTAATCCATGTGTCACAGACATACAGGACTAAGAAATAGATTTTCTTTCTAGTTCACTCTGGAAGGTACAGAACATTTTGTCTGGATACATAGGAGGAATTAAATTTTGTGTACAATTTAGCAACTATTAACTGTAACTGGTGAGCCTTTGAAATATTCAGTTTGGGAGTCGCGTGAGCCCTAAAAGTAGCAAATGTGTATAAATTCATAAAGATGTAGAAAAGCACTAATTTATGATGTACAGTGTACAAAGATGTCACCTGAAACAGGTGTGATTCTTTTGTTTCCGAAATTAATGAGTAGGGCCCTACCAAATTCACGGTCCATTTTGGTCAATTTTCATAGTCTTAGGATTTTAAAAATTGTAAATTTCATGATTTCAACTATTTAAATCTGAAATGTCATGGTGTTGTAACTGTAGGAGTCCTGACCCAAAAAGGAGGAGTTGTGTGTGTGTGTGTGTGTGTTGGGGGGGTGTTACAAGGTTATTGTGGGGGGAGAGGTTGTGGTACTGCTATCCTTACTACTTTGCTGCTGCAGGTAATGGCGCTGCCTTCAGAGCAGGGCAGCTGGAGAGTGGCGGCTGCTGGCGGGGAGGCCAGTTCTGAAGGTGGAGCTGCTGTCAGCAGCAGCGCAGAAGTAAGGATGGCATGGTATGATATCACCACCCATACTTCTGCGCTGCTGCTGGTGGGGCATAGCCTTCAGAGCTAGGTGCTGGCCAACAGCCGCCGCTCTCTCTCTGCTCAGCTCTGAAGGCACCACAGAAGAAAGGGTAGCAATACCATGATCCCCCTAAAATAACCTTGTGACCCCCCGAAACTCCCTTTTTTGGGTCAGGACCCCAATATGAGAAACTCTGGTCTCCCCCATGAAATCAGTATAGTATAGTGTAAAAGCACCCAAAAGACCAGATATCACAGGGGGAGACCAGATTTCACAGTGTGATGCGTTTTTAATTGCCGTGAATTTGGTAGGGCCCTATGAATGAGGAACTTAGCAAGGTCCTTTTGCTAGGAATGGAATGCTATATGCCATGGCAAGACACATAATAAGATTAAGATTAACAAAAGAGAGATAATATTTGGGTTTCTACATGGAGCATTCAAATATCTCAGACTTTATGCTAGAAATCTTATGACTGAGAGAATGTAAGAAATTCAGTATCATCCACACTGGTTTAGAACCCAAATTGTTTTTGCTGAGATGCTGAAATGGCACTCCCTTGCCCAAATTGGTCATCAGTAAGGCTACATGGGTATTTTTAGTAAAAGTCATGGACAGTAAACAAAAATTCATGACCTGTGACCTGTCCATGACTTTTACTATATACCCCTAACTAAAACTTGAGTGGGGGGACACAGGTGCTCTGGGGCAGGGCGTCCAGGGAAGGTGGCTTGGGACTCCACTGGTGCTGGGGTGAGGGTGGGCAGCGGTGCATGGCCTGGGACTCCCACTGGTGCTGGAGGGGGGCAGGAATGGCGTGCAGCCCAGGACCCCCGCTAGTGCTGGGGGTGAGGGTTGGTGGGGCTGGCAGGGGCTCCCTTCCCAGCTACGTGTGTCCCTGCAGCTCCTAGGTGTTGGAGGGGCCACAAGCATCGGCTGCGCAACTCTCATTGTCAGGGACTGCATCCAGTGGGAACTGTGGGGGCAGGGGCCTGCAGGCATGGGCAGCGTGCGGAGCCCCTTGCCTCTCTGCTGCCTAGGAGTGGCAGGGCCATGCCAATGGGAACCGGAGAGCCCCCTACCCCAAAGTAAGCACCCACCTACAATCCCCCTGCCCTATGTCCCCTCCCACACACCCACACTGCTGCTGCTGGCCGAGGGGCTGCCTGGGTCAGGCAGCCCTTGAGCCAGCACTGGTTACTGCAGAAGTCATGGAGGTCATGGAAAGTCACAGAATCCGTGAGTTCTGTGACAGACTCGTAGCCTTAGTAATCAGTAATTACAGTAATAAATTCCACCTGTGAAATTATGATTAAACTATAGAAATGAAGCAACTGTGTGTGCACTTCTGTCTAATAGTAGTCCCAATTAATCTGCAGTACTGCTATGCTTTGATGCAGCTTGCCAAATTGGGTACACAATAGGATTGTAAATATTTTTCTATCATAATATTTTTTGTTAATTTGTTCTTTGTTTATGAAAGTATACCAAAAATTTTTCTAGCACTCTAAATATTTTTGACTATAAATTACAAAACACCAATAAACTAATAATAGCAGCTAACCTATACTATAGCCCTCAAAAAATGTTTGCTCAGACCATGAACATCAAAATAAAACAAAAAAAAAATTCGAGTATGAATAAATCCACTTCTCCTGTGCATGCTTTTCTTTGTGACCCCAAAAGCAATTGGTTTGAGTTACACCAGTTTTTTGTACAAGTCTTTATTGGTTGACAGTGACTTGCAAATTAGTGGCGATAATGGATGGGGAGGTTGACTTAAAAAGTTAAACTGAAGAGCATGAAGCATGAGGGGGACGCTGGATGAAGCAAGGTAATTTCTTTTACCTCACTACAATGACACTATTTCAGGAGGCTGGAGGTCTAGCCGCAGGGTCTGTCCACCCCCGTTTTCATCACCATCTCTTGTTGCTCCAAAACTGGTGCACAGATTTTACCATCTAAAGCAAATGTTAAATGGGAAGATGAAGTTGGAAGGAAAATTGTATTCTTTGTAGAACAGAATGCAGTATCAGCATAAATAGAAAATCTCTCATACACACTGTTAAAAGAACATTGTTGGTTTCAAAGTCAAGCACTCAGAAGTGAAGAAATAACCGAATTAAGGTTGCCTTTGCAACCTCAATTTGCCCATCTTGTGTGTATGCATTATGATACAGGCTTTAATTACGTGATCATGAATCAGGAAACCCCAGGATCCCAAGTTGAGCAATCAGAAAATGAAGAGAACACATTTAGTGACCACTATGAGAAGTTTAGGTTAAGTGACTTGTCTAGCATCATATTTGACAGAGGCGGGGATAGAATTCAGTTCCCCAGGGCAGCATTCAACTGGCTTAAACCCATCCTTTTCTTCCTACCATATGCTGCCTCATTTACTACACACCTTCCAACTTCTGCAACAGATGAAGCAGGGACCGTGCAGACAAATATCCTTCACAGCACCTGATTCATCCTGAGAGCAGGTCCATCCTGTACACTTCGCTGGAGGAATCAACTAGGGGCCGTGGTCCTCTTGACCTGCTGCTCACAACAGGGAAGAATTGGTAGGGAAGGTACAAGTGGGTGGCAGCCTGGGCAGCAGTGACCATGAGATGGTTGAGTTCAGGATCCTGATAAAAGGAAGAAAGGAGAGCAGCAGAATATGGACCCTGGACTTCAGAAAAGCAGACTTTGACTCCCTCTGGGAACTGTTGGGCAGAAGTATAAAAATACTGCTCAAGCATGCAGGGGTATAATCAGGAAGGCCAAAGTACTATTGGAGTTGCAGCTAGCAACGAATGTGAAGGGTAACAAGAAGGGTTTCTACAGTTATGTTAGCAACAAGAAGAACATCAGGGAAAGTGTGGAACCCTTACTGAATGTGGGAGTCAACCTAGTGACAGATGATATGGAAAAAGCAGAAGTACTCAGTGTTTTTTTTTGCCTTGGTCTTCACAGATAAGGTCAGCTCCCAGACTACTGCACTGGGCAGCACAGTATGGGGAGCAGGTGAGCAGCCCTCAGTGGTGAAAGACCAGGTTAAGGACTATTTAGAAAAGCTGGACATGCAAAAGTCCATGGGCTGGATCTAATGCATCCAAGAGTGCTGAGGGAGTTGGCTGATGTGATTGCAGAGCCATTGGCCATTATCTTTAAAAACTCATGGCGATATGGGGAGGTCCTGAATGATTGATTGAAAAAAGGCAAATATAGTGCCCATCTTTAAAAAAATGGAAGGAGAACCTGGGGAACTACAGCCTCATCTCAATCTCTGGAAAAATCATGGAGCAGGTCCTCAAGAAATCTGTTTTGAAACACTTGGAAGAGAAGAAAGTGATCAGGAATAGTCAACATGGATTCACCAAGGGCAGGTCAGGCCTGACCAACCTGATTGCCTTCTATGATGAGATAACTGGCTCTGTGGATATGAGGAAAGCAGGATGTGATATACCTTGATTTTAGCAAAGTGTCTGATACCGTCTCCCACAGTATTCTTGCCAGCAAGTTAAAAAAGTGTGGCTTGTCTGAATGGACTATAAGGTGGATAAAAAGTTGGCTGGATCGTTAATGGCTCAAAGTCTAATTGGTAGCTGGTATCAAGCAGAGTGCCCCAGGGGTCTATCCTGGGGCCGGTTTTGTTCAACATCTTTATTAATGATCTGGATGATGGGATGGACTGCACCCTCAGCAAGTTCGCGGATGACTCTAAGCTGTGGGGACAGGTAGATATGCTGGAAGGTAGGGATAGGGTCTAGAGTTACCTAGACAAATGGGAGGATTGGGCTAAAAGAATCTGATGAGGTTCAACAAGGACAAATGCAGAGTTCTGCACTTAGGACAGAAGAATCTCATGCACTGCTACAGGCTGAGGACTGACTGGCTAAGTGGCAGTTCTGCAAAAAAGGACCTGGGGATGACAGTGGATGAGAAACTGGATGAGAGTCAACAATGTGCCCTTGTTGCCAAGAAGGCTAATGGCATATTGGGCTGCAACCAGCAGATCGAGGGAAGTGATTCTTCCCCTCTATTCACCACTAGTGAGGCCACATCTAGAGTATTGTCCAGTTTTGGGCCCCCCACTACAGAAAGGATCTGGACAAATTGGAGAGTGTCCAGCGGAAGGCAACAAAAATGATTGGGGGGTTGGGGCACGTAACTTACGAGGAGAGGCTGAGGAAACTGGGCTTATTTAGTCTGCAGAAGAGAAGAGTAAGGGCGGATTTGATGGCAACCTTCAACTACTTGAAGGGGGGTTCCAAAGAGGATGGAGCTCGGCTGTTCTCAGTGGTGGCAGATGACAGAACAAGGAATAATGGTCTCAAGTTGCAGAGGGGGAGATCTAGGTTGGATATTAGGAAAAACTGTTTCACTAGGAGGATGGTGAAGTACTGGAATGGGTTACCTAGGGAGGTGATGGAATCTCCATCCTAGATGGTTTTTAAGGCCCGGCTTGACAAAGCCCTGGCTGGGATGATTTAGTTGCGGTTGGTCCTGCTTTGAGCAGAGGATTGGATTAGATGACCTTCTGAGGTCTCTTCCAGCCCTGATATTCTATGAATGAGGCTGGTGTCCTGTGGAAAAAATACTCTGTGATCATGTATTGAAGACTGTGTCATAGTGCCTGTGACCACGGGTTCCCTGATATTTGGAATCTTTTTTATCATCAAAGCTATTTTTCCCCTCTTTAATATCTAGATCTTTCCATTTCAATGCTATACTTCAAAATCATTTACTGTATCTTTGTATAGTAGCTAGCACAATAGAGCCTCTAACCTGTTTGGTCTTTAGGCACTACAGCAATATAAAAGTTAAATAACAAAATGTAAACCAATCACTAGGATTGAAGATGTTCAGTTGTTTACCCATTCTGTGTATGATTATGGGAAACAATACAATATTTGTTTACCACATTACCTTGCTGTTCTCTTGAGTAAATACTAGCATATGTTTGAATAACCTTTTGTCAAAAACTAATTTTTAAAATTTCCAGCAATACAGAAAAAATGTAAGTATATAATAACCTAACGTACTTACTTGTGGCATTAGGTCCACCATGCACTAGACACACTACAAATAAAGAGGAAGGCATGTTGCCTGTCTTGGAGAGCTCTTCAGTGCTTTCATCTTGTATCACCAGTCTCTTCACGGACTCTGTATAAAGGGATTATTTGTTCACCAATGAAGTGCAGCTCCCTCTAGGGTGAAACGTTGCAGTTATTGTGCACCAGTTACCAATTGTACACAACATTTTTTAACCCAGGAAGGAAGACGAAGAATTAACTTCTCCAGTTGAAACAATAGGAAACTTTTATTTAGTAAAAATATAATGTAATTTCCCACAGTAAATTGGATTTTTGGCCAAGACACCATGGTTAGCAACCTGTCTTGTACAAAAGTTCCATGGACTTTTATAATGATCACAAGTGGTCTAGGCCTTAGTTTTGGGTCTCATTATAACTAATGTAAGAATCTGAATTATACTAACCATAATTGGAAGAATGCAAAATTAAGTACCACATCTTTAATGAATATTGATGTGCCTTTTAAAAAATACATCCACATGAGTTTAGAAGAGGGTCAGCCTCTGCTTTGGCTGTTCAGTCTTTCTTTGAAACCAATTAACATTATTTAAACATTGTTTTGCATTCCATTTTTAAGTAAATGTACATAGGCATAAGCATAATCTCTTTCCTCAAACAACCTCCCTTGAGCACTAATGTGCTGCCAACTTAAAATTGTATGTTGAAAAACACAGCAGATAGGTATTTGTGTCTCATTTGATAGATTATTCCTCAGAAGTTAACTTGCTAACAGTCTGGCAAGACTTACAATTGAGGTCTTCCACCAGTGAGTAACCATTAAGTAGAGTGCTGCTACCAAACAAACACTCCTTATCCACCTATATAGATAGACCTGTAGGGAACACCATATATATGAGAGAGATCATTAAATTTACTTCCTAAGGCCTAGACCGTGACAAACCCTAACAAAGTTACAAAAGAAAGGTGCCCAACTACCCTCTTCAATCATGTTTACATCTACCTGTATATAGGGCCCAGGTCAGTGTTCCCCCTAATTTTTCCGATGCATGTGTGGAATAAATTTTGTGTCACACATCACCTCCATACTGGTGCACATAACAAAATTCATGTGGTGGGGGTTGGGACAAGGGGATCAGAGTGTGGGAGGGGGGCTCAAGGCTAGGGCAGAGGATTGGGGTTGGGAGGGAGGAGGGCTCCGGGGTGGGGCTGGGAATGATGGACTTAGGGCTGAGGCAGCGGGTTGGGGTGTATGGGGGGGGTGAGGGCTCTGGCTGGGGGTGCAGGCTCTGCGGTGTGAGAGGGGGCTCAGGGCTAGGGCATAGGATTGGGATGTGTGGGGGTGGTGAGGGCTCTGGCTGGGGGTGCGTGCTCTGGGGTGGGGTTGGGGATGAGTGGTTTGAGGTTGGAACCGGGGGAGGGCTGGTTAAAATCATTCTTTTAAAAACGCAGCCTGATTCAAAGATTTGCTTCTTGTTGCATTGGGGTTGTAGGAGTTTAAACCTAAACCAGTTACTTCTTGATTGCCAAGTCCAAGAGTTCAAATATCGTGACTTAGGCACCAAAAAACATGAGATTGGTCTTAAAATATATAGAATATGCTCGTCACATTTTCAAGCTTTTCTGTGCAATCATGAGGGCTAGAAACTTAAAAGCTCATTTGACTCTGAGTTGATCTTTAAGAAATAAAGCAATTACCACGAGCCTCACAGTAAAATTGGCAACAGCCATCTACTGGTTGGTAACCAGTATTGGTATATTCCTTTCTTCTCTTGTGTGTGTGGCACCAGAAGGGTCGAGAAGATGGTCTACATTGACATAAATTAATGTCATATTAAATCTAATTTAAATTCTTATTTGATGCACTTAAATATGACTACTCATTCTCTCTTTCCCTCAAGACATTTCTTAATATGCTATGCAAGACTGCCCATGAATCATTTATACATTCATTAATATACAATTTAAGTTTTTTTTACCTAATCAGCATACATAATATTAAGGAACGAAGCATAATTTTCCAAAAACAGATGGTCTGTCCTCCTCCATGATTATTGACAGAACTATTTTCATTCTGAAATATGTTTTTGTTGCAAAAATGGCATCTTGACACTCATCAGTGCTGTAATACATATTCATTGTATTACAAAATTATTTAATCTTAAAATCAGAACCGCAAAGTGGCAGTTTTCTCCAACTGTCTGAAGATTTGTTTTTCATTTACCTGCCGTGTCATAGAAACAAAAGAATGGCCATACTGGATGAGACCAATGGTCTGTCTAGCCCAGTATCCTGTCTTCTGACAGTGACTGGTGCCAGAGGCTTCAGAGGGAGGGAACAGAACAGGGCATTTGTCGAGTGATCCATTCCCTGTTGTCCAGTCCCAGCTTTTAGAAGTTAGAAGTCTCCACATCAGGATTCCACGTTTCTCTTGGAAGAGATGGCATTACAAACACACTAAACATCCTAGCAATTTTCCCCTGCCCCACCCTGCACTACTGTTTTTGATACCATTAAAATGTTGCAGGGGAATCACACAATCCTGATTTCAGAGCTAAGAATCTGATTAAAACCTCATTGAAGTCCATTGCAGTGTTGTAGCTGCATTGGTCCCAGGATGTTAGAGAGACAAGGTGGGTGAGGTAATTATCTTTTATTGGACAAATTTCTGTTGGTGAAAGAGACAAGCTTTTGAGTTATATTAAGCTTTTCTTCAGATCCTGAAGAACAGACCTGAAAAAGAGCTCTCTGTAGCTTAAAATTTTGTCCAATAAAAGATTGTTATGTAACCCACTTAGTCTCATTGAAGTCCATGTAAATCTTTCTATTGACTTCAGTAGGCTCAAGTCACCCGAATCCATTCCCACACCCAAACCTCCTGCTCCAGCCTTGAGCCATCTCCCACAGCCAAACTCCCTTCTGCAACCACACCCCTCCTGCACCCAGCCCTAGCCCGCTCCTGCACTCCAAACCCCTCATCCCCAGCCCCACACCAGAGTCTGCACTGCCAGCCGGAGTCCTCACCCCTCCTTGCACCCTAACCTCCTGCCCCAGCCGAAAGCCCCCTCCCGTAACCAAACTTCCTCCCAGAGCCCACACCCCCCTCATATACCCCCTTCTGCACTCCAACCCTGTGCCCCTGCCCTGAGCCCTTTCCTGCACCCCAAAGCCCTCATCTCCAGCCTACCCCAGAACTCACATCCCCATCCCAAATCCCACACCCCAAGCCCCTGCGCCAGCCTGGTGAAAGTGAGTGAGGGTGGTGGTGAACGAGTGATGGAGGGAGGGGGGATGGAGTGAATGGGGGTGTGGCCTCAGAGAAGGGGTGGAGCTGAGGCATGGCCTCGGGGCAGGGGGTGGGGCAAGGTGTTTGGGTTTGTGCGATTAGACAGTTGGAAACCCTACATACAGTTATTCCTGTATATATATAGTTTCCCATTGATTTTGATAGGACTCCAGGAAGGAATAACAGCACTGAGAAAAATAATTGTACGTAGCTTTATTATCTGTATTACTGTAGTACCAAGGAGTCCTAATCATGGACCAGAAAAGATGGGCCCCACCCCAAAGTGTTCACAATCTAAGTATAAATCAAGAAACAACAGGTGGATAAGACAGACCCACGGGTGAGTACAATGAGACAATACTGGCCAGCACGATAGGTAGTGGCAACAGCACACGAATGTTAGGTCCTAATTTAGGTAAGAATAACGAGACGTAAAACATAAGGAGAGGAGAGGACAGTGTTCCCAGTCCTGCACAGATTTAAGCACATGCTTCACTTTATGCAGTCCAAATATTTCCAGTGACTTCAGTGTAACAACACACTCTGTGAAATGAAGCTTGTGTGTAAGTTTTTGCTGGACTGGGGCCAGTATGCAGACACTGAGGGGACTAATACACTTATCTAAAAGGTAACAACGAAGATTTTTAATTATCTTTTAGTTTGTTTGTCACCTTTTTTATTTTTGAAACATGTACAATGCATATTTTAAAACTGCCCAGGTGCAGTATTTTGCTACTTATTTTGAATCTTAAGTTATTTTTCACAGTTTTGCAATTCATATTAAATCAGTCTTAATACTTAGATTAAAGACTTAATACTGAATAGAGAAAACTGAATGTTTATTCTCTTTAAAATATGATTGTGTATTTACTATAGAGTGGAAATTGAAGTGATACTGAAATGTGCTGCAGCCTTAAGTATTGCAGCGTATGCTATTGAAAATGAATATATAGCTCTCCAAATAAGTAAGATATAAAGATCATGAGAGCTGGCACATATTAATACTTGTATGTTTGCTTGTTTAATTTGCTTAGCTGGTGCAGTGCAGTGTTTCAAATGGAGTGGAAATATCAGAAAACCATAAATAATCCTTTGGGTAAATAAGACTTGTAATTTTTATTTTTGATGCGTGGGTGCAGTCCATGCCAAAAATGGATGAACTGTGTCTTATGTCAGCCTGCCATAACAATTAATCATCCTTTTCCACATAACCATACATTTTCCATAATTTAATAAGATATTCTTGTAGTTTTGTGAAATTATTAGAAACCCTGCAAAGAAATTTAGAGGTTTTTATTTTTTCATAATAAAAGTGTTGCTAAGAATATTAAATACAAAGAACATGATTTTCACATTCTATATCTCTATCAGGATTTCTCTATCAGGATTAACATACACTAATTTTCTGACATTTTGCTGATGTATTCCAGTGATAGTATTCTAAAATGTGGCCTATAGTCACCTGCCAGAGATTACAGCAGTAAATGTGACCTAACTGTCCTGGTCTGTAAATTTCATAACAGAGTGACTAGCAAACCCAAGCCAACTCATCCATCTGTGAAATATTTCAAGGTCGAACCTTTATTGGCTACAAGATTTCTAGCTAAGATGACAAAGGATGACAGTGCTTATAGTTTGGTAATGTTTGCTTACTGAGCGTGAAATGAAATTTAACAGTGTGGCATGTCTACGTTTGTAAATTTATTGTGGTTGTTTAGACATCTTGGAAAATTAAATGTCAAACAGTCACCCTTCGCTTCCAAAATGCACTGTATTGTAAGTCCTCACACCTGAGCTCGTTCTTTGTACCAACATAAGATTATTTCTACTTCACCAGTGTTTTCTTTTTCATGTAAACCTAGAACTCATGGTGTGAACATGTCTGAAAATAGGACCTGGCAACACCAGTGTAGAATAAGGGGTTGATGTTGCAAACATGAACTAGCATAGTACATACCTCACTGAGCAGTCTTATTTAATTGAGTGGGACTGTGTACAGTGGTAAGCAGTTACCAGTATTTGCACGGTCAGGCCCTATATTACGAGAGTGTGAAGGTGATAGCCTCCATATGAATAATGAAGTATAGCAGGGAACGTAAGGAACAACTTTCAGACAAAAGAAAATAAATACACAGTTAAGTTTGTAAATACTTCTGAAAAGCCTTGCAATAGTAATTTAAAAGTTTATATTTGCAAGGTTAAGCTAAGGTGAAAAGGTTTGGGGGGAAAAAAGTAGAAAGTCTAGTCATTCAAAGTTTCATGAAAGACATTAACTCTCCCTCAGTAGTCTGCCACCTTGTGCAGTAGGACTATATAAAACTGGAGGAAATTTTTTGGGGGCGGGGGGGGGGAATTTCTCATGCAGTTTTTAATAGTACATTCCAACTTAGAATTATAGAATTCTAGAGTACAATTATCACTGCTCATCAAACTTAAGGACCCAAGCATGTTTAAGCAGATCACTTAGAAAGTCCTCTCCTAATTCAAAATGTTATATTTTTAAAATTTTGTATCTTTATATATTGGGCCTCCAAAATGATAACAGTGCATCTGATCTGGAAAGATTGAGGCAAGCTGGACAAAGCATTTGGGATGTTTGATGTTTCAAAATGTGCTCTTTCCTCTTGGACATTGGTTCATCACAACTCAAATCTTTTGGTGTAAAAACTTCCAGTTCATTTTGATTTGCTGGTCCTGGTGAGAACTGGAGCCCTAGACTAGTTCTGAGCTTTTGAATGTTATATACTTGCTCTCTGTGGGCTTCCTAAACGACATATCGGTCTTATACGCACTTCAGAATGCATTCAACTGTGTGCTTCCAAAACTGTTAGTTGTAACTCATGGCCCAAATAGGGCTTAGAAAGCACCTACCTCAAGTAGTCCCAATGCAGACAGCCACAATGGTTTGCAGAAAGCCACATTTGATGGCAGGCGGGCTGCTCTGGGGGATCAGGAGAAGAGAGAACAATATAGGATGATAAAGTGACTGTTCTGGATAGGAAAAATTGCTCATCTACCTGCCTAGAACTTCCCAAATAAATTCACATTATATGCATGTTTCTTTATCAATGATGCAGGGAGTCACAATGGGGAAATAGTAAGGATTATGAGGTTGGAAGCAAAATCAAGGGGAAGCATGGAGGAGAAGAGAACATTTTGCATAACTTGTAAGCTCCACAGGAAAATGTTAAATATTTTATAAAACCTAAGGAAATTCCCAGTCAAAATAGTCTTGTCTGGGAATTGTTGTTGTTGGTTTTTTTTTGTTGTTCTTTGTTGTTTTTGTGTTTTTAAAGAAAGAAGAAACATGGGATATCTAAGAGTTACTATTACTATTATTTCAAGGATGAATATTACTTTGATGATGATCTTAAAAGCCTGTCTAGAAAAGAATAAAGAGAGATTTTTATCTTGTATCACTACCATATTTACATGTAAAATATGTACAAATCATTGACTCACATATAAACCCATAAGCTTACATTATGCAAGTATTATGATAATAGAGGAAGCTGAGAGCAGAAAGCACTCTCTGAGAAGGGAATCTCCCAGGCATGTAAAGATGAGGTGGTGGAGTTTCAGATGTTCAAAACATTATACTATTTACATCTTCTAAGTAATACTCACAGGCTCTAATTCTTACAGAGGAGAACTGAAGAAACCATTCAGATACTTGTAGAGCAGTGTTTCCCAAACTTGGGATGCCGCTTGTGTAGGGAAAGCCCCTGGTGGGCTGGGCCGGTTTGTTTACCTGCCACGTCCGTGGATCTGGCTGATTGAGGCTCCTACTGGCTGTGGTTCACTGCTCCAGGCCAATGGGAGCTGTGGGAAGTGGCGCAGGCTGAGGGATGTGCTTGGCTGCCGCTTCCAGCAGCTCCCATTGGCCTGAAGCAGTGAACCGCGGCCAGTGGGAGCCGCGATCGGCTAGACCTGCGGACGCAAGAGGTAAACAAACCGGCCTGGCCTGCCAGGGGCTTTCCCTACACAAGCGGCATCCCATGTTTGGGAAACACTGTTGTAGAGCTTGAGTTCCAAATAAATCCTTGTAAATGTTTGCAAACATGAACTAGCTCCAAGTTTTTCAAGCTCTGATATCTCTCGAATGCCTTGGCCATTTTCTTTATAACTTTCTCAAATATTTTCCTATACAGAAGATCACACTGTGAAATATTAGGGACATTTTTGTTGTTTTTTTTTTTCTCTCAAGTGAAGTTAAAAAAAGGGATCATGATTGGATGACCCTTAAATATGGAGTTACTTTTGCGGCTCTGGAATAGAGACCAAAAGGAAGCCAAATATTCTCTGTGAAGATGTGTAGAAACTCACATTCTACAAATTCCTTCTCTGAAGTGTGGGAGCTAGTCGGTGGGCCCTTTTATTGTGCTAGCAGCAGAGAATCCTGTGGCACCTTATAGACTAACAGACGTTTTGGAGCGTGAGCTTTCGTGGGTGAATACCCACTTCGTCAGACGCAGGTAGTGGAAATTTCCA
>NC_133769.1:67817746-67820540 GCF_003597395.2 Chelonoidis abingdonii | reverse complement strand
TAGCATATATATACCTGCCCCTGGAAATTTCCACTACCTGCGTCTGACGAAGTGGGTATTCACCCACGAAAGCTCACGCTCCTAAACGTCTGTTAGTCTATAAGGTGCCACAGGATTCTCTGCTGCTTTTACAGATCCAGACTAACACGGCTACCCCTCTGATACTTTATTGTGCTAGTGTCCTGTGGTCATTGCCCATGGTTTTGTAATATGAGATTGACTGTGATGCTTCCTACTGGGTTCTCCTTATTGTGATTTTACATCTTTTTATTTCTCGTTATACCTTGCAAGTTGCCCGTCTAATCTGTATCTTTTTGACCCAAATTATTTCTCACTGTTGATGTCCGTGTGGGGACAACAATCTGTTAAAAGTACATTTACTTATTTAGAAGGATTATTAGCTGCATCCAGATATTTAAAAAAGAAAGGAAAGGTTGGGATTTGGGATTGGATGAGATGGGTTAATCTACCTTAACTGGATTCTTCATTACTCATCTTGTTGGTCTATGCCTCTGGGGCAGGAAATTGTAGACAGATTACCTACTTTGCATAAATATTTACATATTTTTAATCACAAATGCACTCACTCATAATAGAGTGTTTGCATGCACTTCTCTTTTTTGATCATTGAACAGAATTTGCTTGTTTGAGTTCCGGAACAGTAAAATCCTTCTGTTCATCAGTGCTATCTTTTTCTTGCAGTTACCGAGGAAGGTTTATGACTCTACAGGTTGCATTTTGCCTTCAGGATCTAGAGAGCCTTTTCCAGTGCTTTAGTTTCTGGTTGTTGGCTTCCCTGTCTTGTGGTCAGACTCATCACCACTATCACTTTGAGCCATTCCTTCGTTATTTTTAAACAAATGAGAAAGGCCTCTTGTCACAGCACGTTTCCTCTCTGTGGATAACCACGCAGTGTAATTTGGTGGAGGTTTTCCACAGAGGGACATATCAATTAGATTTTCACTGCTATCAGGTAATTACTGTTATTGTTAGTAAACATTGAGCAGGATTATATTGCCGTTGACGTGTGCATGATGCTTTGAAAAAGAATAGAGACATGGACCTTGTGCGGAAGAGTTTATAATCTGGTTTGATATGATATAGAGAGTCGACATCAGACAAGGAAGAGGCAGGGAAGAAGGTTTACTTCAAATAACATCTGGAAGGTATTTGTTTGACAGTACAACACATTATGCTAGCTCTCTTAATTTTAAATTTTACTTAGATTTTATTAGGGCAGGGTGAGGTGAGAATGTGGGCCATTGACAGAGAGACATCAGACATGGGGGAGACAGGGAGGAAGGGGAAGTAGTGGCCCTCAGTGAGTTTCATATGGGCAGACCCCAGCATCCACTTGGTTTTTATTGCATGATCAGGGCATAGAACAGGATCAGGGAGGAAACTGGTTTAGTGGGCAGGAAGTGCTTGTGGTAGAAGGATACACAGGATGCCTAAGTGAATGCATTCATATACTACTTTTCCATAACCATTTATGCTATTTCCACAAAGAAGAACATTCTTAAAAGCCAGCTAATGTTGCATAAGAGGAATAGTATCCTACACAAACCTTTAAAAGGAAAGAAATGTCCAATTAAGGTGTGTGTTAAAGTATGTTACAGAAGAATACATCACATTTGCCAGTTTCACTTAAACTTTATTCAGCTAAATCCCATTCACCTCCCAGATATAAAGTAACACAATACACATGCCCTTTTCGTCAGGATTAAGGCATGATGCAAAACCTTAATTCTGACTTCAAATCATCAATTTACATATCTGTTAGGCATTCATGTGCCAGTGAAATGTCTGATGCATTTTTTCTCTCTTCTTCCTTCCTACTCCTACCTCCATGTTGAACTTCAACTTTGTTTTGGTGTTTTTATTTTTGATTAACTGGGAAAAAATCAGTTTTTCAAGAAAAGGGCTAAAAGATTTGTGGCAAATGGAAGTTGGTAGTTCAAATGAGGGAAATGTTTACTTCTGTACGAACTTAGAAATTGGTACAATGTATACTTTATGTGCAAAAGGAGCACAAAATTGAGTGAGACATACCAAGCAAGATTTCAGAAGTGTTCTTTTGACCATTTATTTCTTTTCCCAGAAACACTTACCAGGGATCAAAATATCCTATATTCAGACCCCTCAAAGAATATTTTCCACATTTAGGTTTGTTTGTTTGTTTGTTTGTTTGTTTGTTTTTTAATAAAAGCAATCTACTGTTTCTGCTCCAGAGAATTTCTGAAGTCCTGTCAGAGACATAACCTAGTTAATTCTTAACAGTAGAGCCACTGTCGGTTAACTCAAAACACTAAGCAAATTCAGCCTTTTCTGGTATTTATAAGGGCAATGGGTGTCTCTGTGGCAGGGTCAGGTTAGATTCTGTTTACTCACTTTTGTGTGTTACAGCTATTAGTGTCAGGAATCAGGCCCTGCAGCTGCACTTGCTCCGTCTTCCTGATGGCCTAATGAGCAAAGCTGGGGCACATGAGCAGGGCAGGCTAAAAGACCACCCCACCTGAATGCCTGAAGAAGCTAGCAAGCTTGTTTGAAAGCCCAGCAATAGCTCTCTGGCTCCACAGAGGCCAGGTCTACACTGCGACTTTAAATCAGTTTAATGGCCGATATACCGATTTAACACTGTACCTGTTCACACGACGTCGTCATTAATATGGAGTTAAACGGCTCCTTAAATCGATTTCGGAACTCCTCCCAGACGAGAGGAGTAGCGCTAAATTCGAAAGTGATAACTCGGATTAGGGTTCGTGTGGACGGAAATCGACATTATTGGCCTCCT
>NC_133769.1:67805613-67817038 GCF_003597395.2 Chelonoidis abingdonii | reverse complement strand
AAAAAGGCGCCAAAGGGTTGTCTGCTGCCTTCACAAAGGGAGGGGTGAGGCTGTATCCAGCACCACCCGGGGCAATGTTTTCTGCCCCATCAGGCACTGTGCTCTCAACCCGGAAGTGGGAACTATGGGATAGCTGAGGAACAGCTGTGGTTATGACTCCTGCTCTGGCGAATAGGTCTGACTCCAGCTCCGTACACTAGGCTGGACCACCTGCCATCTGGTCTTCAGACAGTTCATTTAAAGCAGTATCTAGCACAGGGATGGGCAAACTATGACCAAGGGGCCGCATCTGGCTCTTTAGACATTTTAATCCGGCTCTCGAGCTCCCACTCCAGCCAGGGAGAGGGGTTGGGGATTTGCCCCGCTCTGCACGTGCCGTAGCTCTGCACAGCTCCTGGAAACAGCAGCATGCCCCTCCTCCGGCTCCTATGCCTGGGGAAGCCAGGGCCACACACTGCCCTCACAGCTTCCATTGGCTGGGAACCATGACCAGTGGGAGCTGCAGGGGCGGTGCCTGCCAGTGAGGCAGCATGCAGAGCCACCTGGCTGTGCCTTCGCAAAGTAGCCGGATGGGGGGACATGCTGCTGTTGCTGCTTCCAGGAGCTGCTCGAGGTAAGCGCCGCCTGGAGCCTGCATCCCTGATCCCCCTCCCATGCCCCAACCCCCTGTCCCAGCCCTTATCCCCCTCCCGCCCTCCAAACCCCTCAGTCCCAACCCGGAGCACCCTCTTGCACCCCAGCCCCTCATCTCCAGCCCCACGCAAGAGTCGGCACCCCTAGCTGGAGCCCTCACTCCTTCCAACACCCTAACCCCCAACTTCATGAGCATTCATGGCCCGGCATAAAATTTCCATACCCAGATGTGGCCCTTAGGTGAAAAATTTTGCCCACCCCTGGTGTAGCAGGTACAGAAAAAACAGATAAATGGATAGAATGTATAAATTTTGTTTCCACTGAAACTTTTAAAAATAATAATAAGAAAAGGCTTAGAATTCTTTCCCTCCAAAACATAAATTTTGCACCAATTCTAGTTGAGTGACCCTTTTAAATAGGGTTATGAAGATTTCACAGCAGTTTGCAGCACATCTACGAGCTACGTCTAGGCTCACTCGCTCTTGCGTGCGCTCTCTCTCACACACACAAAGTTAACCAATATTTTTGTGGGTTAATCCCTTCTGCACTATCTTTCCTCATTCCACAGCATTAGCATTGGTTGTACGCTGATTTGTGAGTGTGTATTTGTTTGCTAGGAAGCTTGCAGAGAGCAAAAAGCAATCAGGAATGCTAACATTTATGAATAACTCAGAGTATATGTTGTAAGTGCTTGCACAGCGATTTTGAAAAACTGTTTATTTGCCACAATAGATCTGTCAAATAATTATGAATGGTCACGGATAATTTATTAACAGAAAAGGTTTATAAAGTTTGCATCTTCTAATCAGGAAACACAAACAAACAACATTGTGTGACTTTGAGTGAATAATTAATAGTAAATAAAGTGACCAGTCGTACACTGAAGTAAAATAGGCTAAAATTGGCACAAACTACTTGCTGAAAGGTCCATAGGCCGCAGAGCTGGAGAGGCATTGAGCTTGATCATGTTCAGGCATTGGGCCCCTACTAAATCAGTATGGCTAACGTCAGAGTGGTCTGGTGCACTGCTCCAGTGGTGCTGGTGCAATGCTACTAAAATTTGGCCCATCCACTCCTCTGTCGAGACAGAGGAGTGGTTGAGCCAAATGGTGGTCTGACCAGATGCACGAGGAGTCTGTTCCTGGAGCGCAGGGGAGACCACCGATTGCCTGGTTCCTGGCAGTCCCAGCTTATGCATTTGTATAAGATCGGGGCAGAGACTCCCTTGCGTGGGAAACCCTAGGTCCCAACGGGAGGAGGGAGGAGAGGAGAAGTGAGATCCCTGATGGAATGGGGTCCCTGCTGGGTGATGAGATGGATGGGGACTGGAAGTTTCCCCTTCTTTTCCCCCACAAGAACGTCTGACCTGGTGCCATTGCTAGGGAAGCTGTAATATAGAGGAGGCTTTTCCTGTAATCCTGCTTAGGCCATTAAGGACTTTGAAGGTGAGGACTGACTAGAATCTTGAGATTGATCTAATATTGAATGATAGAGTAGGTTAGTATAATATTTCAAATAGTCAACACTTTTATGATGGTCTCAGCAGGCAAATGTTGGAAGAAGATTGAACCTGTACTCAGAAGCCTGCTTCAGATGGACTGGTTCTAGATGCTGTTAGCTCAGGGTATGCGATCACCCACTGTCTCTCCTGAGAATATGTAATTCCACATCTGCTACTGAGAAACTAGGATGTCAGGAAAGACAAGGCTGTGACAGGAAAGACAAGGCTTGTGATTTTTGGTCTCAACATCAAAAAACTGTAGATTATCAGATGTATATCCCACAATTGCAAGAGGGCTGGAGAAGATAAACCCTCCTCTCCTGTCTCTTGTGTCTCTACTGTAAGCAGAGTCAGGATGAGCTCTACCCTGACATCTGGTGGTGAATTATGGTGAGTGTGGAAAAGAATTTCAGGGACTGATTGTGTTTGCATAAGCACACCCACCCCGCCTAGCATAGCCCACGGCAGCCTAAGATGGTTACTTTAACAGCTGTGGGATCCCCAATTTCTGTTTTATTGGGGCAGGAGGAATAAAGTGTTGTCACCCTGATTAAGTAAAAGAGGAACTACGAAACTGTTTTATGATAAAGGGTTTCACTATCAACTCAATAGCACTTGCTAGACAAGGGACATGGGTTCCAAAACCCAGTGAATTGAGAGAGGTTGGGAACAGGTATCTGTACCTGGTGGTGTAGGCTCCTTGTATGAGCCAGAAGCACCAGTTCCACCTAGTCCTCTCTCCACTGTAGAATATCAGAGTTGATTTTTAATTCCCTTAAGAATCTAGATACAGGTTACTGAGCTGAACTCACTTTGGGCTAATGGTGCACTAGCACTGGGGCTCCCGTACTGTGAGCTGAAATCAGTAAAGAGCTGGAATTGCTGAACTGAGAGCACTGAGTACTGTGCTAACTAGTGGGGGAGCCTGAAGCTATACTGTGGAGCAGAGCAGCTGGCAGAGCGGAGTGGAGCAGTTTGTGGGGGCAGCTGGAGCGGATCACGGGACAGCTGGTGGAGCAGAGCAACTGGCAGAGCAGAGCAGATGCGGGACGGGTGGAGTGGCCCACAGAGCGAGCGGAGCCGAGCAGTTTGCGGGGACGGCTGGAGCGGATCGCGGGATGGCTGGTGGAGCAGAGCAGCTGATGGAGCGGAGCGGAGCAGTTTGTGAGGACGGCTGGAGGAGCAGAGTGGAGTGGCTGGTAGAGTGGAGCAGTTCGTGGAGAAGGCGGAAGCAGAACCCCACGGAGAGGCAGAGCAGTTGTCCCGGGACCATGTAAGGTACCCCTTTCTACTCAGGCTGGGGTGGGGGACCTCTGCAGATAGACTCTTGAACTCTGGGGCTGCATTGACCCGCGACAGAGACTTTTGGATTGTGGGACTTTTGGGGCTGTGGGTGATCTTTGGGTTCCTGGACTCTAGGGACATTTGGGTTATTGTTTTTGGAGTCTTGGGGTGATTTGGGGGTTGCTGGACTCAAAAGCCCAGGGAAAAGGACACGGCCCAATTTCCTGGGGTAGGTCTTTGCTCACGGTTTGGTCTATGAACTCTAGTTGAGGTGTTTTCCCAATTTAATGCTTGTTGTTTATCTCATGTAATTAAACCTTTTCTGCTACACCGAGACTCTGTGCTTGCGAGAGGGGAAGGATTGTTTCTTCGAGGCGCCCAGGGGTGTGTGTAAGATTTTCCCAGGTCACTGGGTGGGGGGTCGAGCTGGTTTTGCATTACGTTGTAGAGAAGAGACCCCTATGTATTGAACCCGGCCCTTGCTGCTATCAATTCGGCCTGGCAGAAGGGTTACACTACAATACATGTAAGGTTTTCACATGGAAAATCTTTATGCTGTAACTCAAGAGGTTTGTACTTTGGAGATTTTCTGTGTTCAGTTGAACTCCAGAAACTATTTAAATGCAGCTTTATTTTTGTCCCAAGAGTGGTAATATTAAGCAGAACTCTTGTGCCACCTTGTTGTGTTCTCTTGCTGGTGCATTCTCCAGCCAGAACTCAGTGAGGCAAACCCAGTGTTCCCTCTCGATAGCAGAAGTGTTGTATACTGGCTTGAGCAGGTATGTGAAGTTCACCTGTCTAAAGCTTTGACTTTTTTGCTGTGAACTATGTACTGTAGGTGAGGAGTGAAGCATTATGCAGGCCTGCTCCTCTCCCTTGGGTCCTGATGGTCCCAAGGTTCCATGTCTTTAAGCCCAATGAGGTGTCAACCTCTCTTAAATGCATAATATCTTAATGCCATGCCTATTTTATTATGGACATAAATACCAATCTAACCCTTCCTCCCCTTCTTTCCCCAAATATCTTTTTAAAAGTGAATTTATGCTTTAGTAAACAAGTCTGTCATTCATGAAATGTCATGTACATTATTACACTTTTAATAAAACTTTCATCAGAAATGTTTAACTCTTATAAAAAAAAAAAAAAATATAGGTTGAGCTCAGTGACAAGTTTCTCTCCTGGGCACCTATAAACTTCCTTTATGCTAGTCAGATCAAGGTTCTTCAAGCTGTTTTCTGGTATCTAACTTGTCAAGCTGGTTCATTCTCATTCGCTCACTATGAAGTGTGAGACTTTACAGAGCAGTTTTCCTCTGGGCATCTATGAGTATATTTATTTCATTATACTGCATTCCATTCAGAACCAAATATTTGCTTATACTTCCATGAGCGGTGAACAATAATTGTATGCAAACAGGGATGTTAAATGTAGAGCTTTTACTGATTATAACAACTAATACTTGCTATGGCTACCACAGAGGGAGGTGAAGCTTATATATCTTAACCCATAATTTGAAGCAATAGCATGTGCTGATCCTGATCCACATGGATCTCATGTTACATGTCTGCTGAGGTCTTAGTTCAGCTCTCCCAAGGGCATAGTATCTTAATGTCATGTTTACTTGATTGTTGTCATGAAGCCTTTGGCCAGCAGGTCACTGATTTGAATCAGGCCTAGGTTTGATATTAGCTGAAAGTTATCACTGTGTGGTTCTTGGTAACCTATATGAAATGAGTTAATTGTCAGAGCAGACACATATCTACCTTATGAAATGCTGTCATCACCAGAGTTTCAGAAGGGCCAAAAATTGAATTGTGAACTTTATTGTATTCATGGAAATTGCAGTTAACATCTAATCAACTAAATGTCTGAACTTCCATGGCTTCTCCCCACTCTCCCCCCCACGCAAGGTAATCAAAGACACTACTTCTAATCAGGATCAAGAGAATACAGCACATGTAAAGATTTTTGGCCAACTCTTTTGGAAACATGTTCATCCAAAAAGCCTGATTTGTCTACATTACAACTTTTAGACGGGGCATTGCACCTGTTGGGAATTATGGGTCCAAAAATTCGAGCCCAGAGTGTCTGCCACATTTAACTCTATGTACTCAGAATAACACTTTCAAAAATGAAGTCATTTAGGAGCTAATGTCAATGGGACTTAAGCGTCTAAGTCACAGTGGTACTTTTGAAAATTTTACCTCAGTCTTTTTTTTTTTTTTTTTCTTTCTAGCTAAAATTCTAGAAGGTTTATGTAGGGATTATAAAAACCCATGGCGCCAAAACATTGAAAATAGCTTCCTGTGTTATCAGTGAGAAACGAATATTCTCAAGAGTGGGCTACAGATTGGTGGATAAATATGGAAAAAGAAATGACAATTTTTCACTTTAGGAAGCTGTATTTGTAACATTTGATTCAAGATGCAGTGTTTATTCATTTGAAAATGGGATGACGATAACATTTACCTCATAGGTACATTCTGAGGCTTAAATATTTGTAAAACACATTGAAGACATTAAAAACCATTAAATATAGTATGGGCTATGTATTAAATATATATTTCATATGCAAAGCTTTAATATATTGCTAAAGTTTCACAATGAAGCACTCAGTAGTTAGGAATTGTTATAGAATTTTTAGCTCTGCCCCCTTTGTGCCCATGCATTTCAAAATAGTCTTCAGTTATGTTAGAACATTTTATAATATTTCTCAAATAATGCAATTCCCCTCAAATGTACAGGCATAGGTGAAGCATCTAGTGTTTATTCTACATATTTAAAATAACTTCATTTCACATTGGTCCAGTATATTTTTTTAGATAATTTTTAATATTATTTTCTGTTCTTTAAGGGAGAGGTTTTCAGTCTTTTCCATTACAGGACTACTTCTTCCCTGTCGTCAAGCTGAGATGTCATCCCATGTAGCCTATGAGAAGAGCGAAGTGGTCATGACCTCTTGACACTTTTTGCAGCCCACCTGGAGGTTATGAGCCTCAGGCTGAGAATCCCATAACTCTGAAGTGTTATATATTTGACAGTAACTGTTAATAGCTCCATATTTAAAGTTTTGGTGAGACTTGCAGTTGTAACTTGGGAGTAGAAGTTAGATACAAAAATTGGTGTCTGACGAAGTAGGTATTCACCCACGAAAGCTTATGCTCCAATATGTCTGTTAGTCTGTAAGGTGCCACAGGACTCTTTGTTGCTTTTTAAAAATTGGTGTGTATCTCTAACGATATTACACCACTTCCTCTAAATATACAGTTTTCTGGAAAGTTACTAAGTCTGTTCAGTGTTTTAAAAATAACAGCTGTGTGAAATTGGAGGCCAGTAACTTGCATCATTTTTGGATTGCTGTAGCTTGATTTTAATACTTGAAGCTTTAGATGTACGGAAGTTCCTCACAAAAAACATACATGGTCTTGTAAAAAATAATTAAAATAAGGGTATTGGCAATATTAGTCATTGGTATTGGTATTTATACAAAGGGGAGCAGATGAATAGAGCACTTGTCAGCAAATCAACTAGCTCTTTGGCTAGAGTCCACTGGAAAGCCCTATTTATGCACCTTAGATATGAATAGTTGTTGTTGTGATATACTAAGGTGTATCAGTAGGGCCCGACTAAATTCACGGCTGTGAAAAACATGTCACAGACTGTGAAATCTGACTATTGTAGGGGAGACCAGATTTTACAGAGTTGGGCAGCCGGAGAGCAGCAGCTGCTGGGAGGGAGCCTAGGTCTGAAGGCAGTGTCACTGACAACAGCAGCATAGAAGTGAGGTGGCATGGTATTGGGAGAGGGAGGTTTGGTCACTTTTCGGGGAAGGCAGGACTAGCCTTACAGGTGGGTGAGTGGGCAACCGCCCAGGGCCCCATGATGGAGGAGGGGGAACTGAAGTGCCGTGGTCACCCCCTTCCTCCCTAGCCAGCCCAAGGCCACTTTAACTCCCAAGTGCTGGGCTCTGGGTGCTAGTTTTGGACAGGCTGAGGAGGGACAGGATTTCCTCTTCTTCTGCATGAGCCACTCCTGAGGTCGGGTTAGACCCATCTCCAGGAACCTCCTCTGGTTGCAGGAAGCTCAGTGGCTGCTGGCTGGGAGTCCAGCTCTTAAGGCAGTGTGGCCGCCACCGCAGTGCAGAAGTGAGTGTGGCATAGCATGATACGGTATTTCTACCCTTACTTCTGAGCTGTTGCTGGCGGTGCCTTCAGAGCTAGGTATCTGGCCAGCAGCTGCCCTCCAGCTGCCCAGCTCTGAAGACACCAGCACAGAGTACAGGTGTCAATACTGCTACCCTCCCACCCCCATGACCCTATTTTGGGTTGGTACCCTCACAGTTACAATACTGTGACATTTCAGATTTCAGTATCTGAAACCATGAAATTTATGATTTTTAAGATCTTATGACCGTGAAATTGACCAAAATGCGCACTGTGTGTCAGAGTATGGGCTCCTGCCTGCCCAGCTTAGAAATTGCACAGGTACCTGCCCTCAGTTTTCTCATGCCTTACAAGGAGTGCAAGAACCTCTTCGCAGCTGCTGGTCTCGCTATCAGTTTTCAGCAATATATTTCAGTATATTTTTTCACTACCATGCTAAGTTAGCCATACACTTGTGCACAATGAATCCTTCCTTAGCTATGCACTTCACAAACTTAGTGAGGAAAAAATCTACTGTGCAAGCTCAGTATGCAATTTTCAAAAGTCAAAACTTAAAGTAAAACCAGTTTTATTTAGAAAATCGGCGTGCAGTTGGTGTGCTAGAACTGCTGCTTATTACACGATGCAGTGTTGTAGCTGTGTAAGTCCCAAGATATTAGACATGATGGATGAGGTAATACCTTTTCTTGGATCAGCTACTGTTGGTGAGAGAGAAGCTTTCAAGCTACCCTGAGCTTTTTTTAAGGGCTGGGAAACGTTCTACAGACCTATGTCAGTACAACTGCATTGCTCAAGGATGTAAAAAACCCACACTCCCGAGTGATGTCATTATAGCAACCTAACTCTCTTGTAGACAGCGCTACTTTGACAGGGGAGAGCTTCTTCTGCTGACCTAGCTACCACCTCTCAGGGAGGTGGATTTACTACGTGAATGGGAGTACAGTCTTCACTAAAGCACTGTATATGAACTGTAGCACTTTGCAGGAACATAAGCCCTAAGAGTGTCACAGCTAAATACAAGATCAAACAGATAGTTTAGCATACGCAGTTAACACATATTTTAAGGGATCATTCAAGATGAAGTGGCCCATTAACGCGGCTGTAGTCATAGGACAAAAAGGGAGGATATTATATTACAGTGTTGAAATAAGCCATAAATGCAATGTCTTGGTTAAGACCCTGAGTTTTAGTGTCTGGCAAAGCTACGAATTTAAGCTGCCAGGCTCGTCTTTGAAAATTGTTGTTCAGGTTTCCTTTGAGGATGAGAACTGATAGGTCAGATACAGTGATTGCTTTGTGAAAAGTGTTCACCCACAGGGACCCTGGCAGCTATGGTCAGCACCGCCAACTAGGCCATTAAAAGTCTGGTCGGCAGTGCTGTGGGTCTAAGGCAGGCTAGTCCCTAGTTGTCCTGGCACTGTGCGGCACCCTAGAAGTGGCCAGCAAGTCTGGCTCCTAGACGGGGACCCACAGGGCTCCGCGTGCTGTCCCTGCCCTGAGCATCAGCTCCACACTCCCATTGGCCGGGAACCGTGGCCAGTGGGAGCTGGGGGGAGGCGGTGCCTGTGGGTGAAAGCAGCATGCAGAGCCTCCTGGCCTCCCCCACTTAGGAGCCGGACCTTCTGGCCGTTTCTGGGGCGCACTGTGGAGCCATTAGATCCACTGTGCCACTGACCAGGAGCCTCCCAAGGTAAACCCAAGCCCCTGGCCCAGGTCTGAGCCCCCTCCTGTCCCTCAAACCCCTCATCCCCAGGCCCACTCCAGAACCTGCAACGCCACCCAGAGCCCTCACCCCCCGAACCCTCATCCCCAGCCCCACTCCAGAGCCCATACCTCCTCCCACACCCCTGCCTCATCCTGCAGTACCCTTCCAGACTCTGAATCCCTTGGTCCTACCTCCCAGCCTGGAGCCCCCTTCTGCACCCCAAACCCATCATCCCCAACTGCACCCTAGAGCCCTCATCCCCAACTGGAGCCTGTACCCCCAACTGGAGCCCACACCCCAACTGCCTGTCCCAGTTTGGAGCCCCATCCTGCACCCCAAATCCCTCATTTCTAGCCCCAACCCAGAGCCTGCACCCTCAGTTAGAGCCCTCACCCCCTCTTGCACCCCAACTCCCTGCCCCAAGCTAGTGAAAGTGAGTGAGGGTGGGGGAGAATGGACACAGAGAGGAGGAATGTAGTGAGCAGGGGTGGGGCATTGGGGAAGGTAGGTGGGGCAGGGCCTCAGGAAGGGGCGGGGCTAGGGTGTTCGGTTTTATGCGATTAGAAAGTTGGCAATCCTAGTTTTGGTCTGTGGGGAGCTTGCTTCTGATGATGAGTTTGGAGAGGTTGGGGGTTGTTTGAAGGCCAGAAGAGGGGGTTCAGGAAAGATTTCTTTTAAGATTGGGTCCCCATGGAGTACAGGCTGTAGTTTGATGATATACATCTCTGTGTGGGATGGTAGATGACAGCTAAGGGTGTGCATCTGGAGGGGTTTATTTTTGTATTGAAGCTGGTTCTCTTTGTGGACCCCATTCCATGATGTGATCTACTTCTCTGGTGCAATGTCCTTGTTTTAGTGAAGGTGGTTTTGTGTGTGTTAAGGTACATAGCCTGGACTTTTTCCTTGGAGCATATTTTGTGGTTTCTGAGTGCTGGGCTGTAGATAAGATTCCTTAGTGTATTGGGATGGTAGGTGTGATAATGCCAACTTCTTCATGGGCCACCTTGGAGAAAGGTTTCTGTACAAATGCACCATGAAACTAATGATACACCTGAGATGCATCAAAGATATTTTTATCCTCTGGACAGACAACTTAGACTCCCTCAGATTTCTACCACAATTTCAACAACCATTGCCCATTCATTAAACTCTCTGGAACATTCCCACACTAGCATCTACTTTCTGGACAGCATGATTAGTTTCAGTAATGGAATCCTACAGACAATCCTATACAAGAAATCCATGGATCCCCACACCTACCTTCATAGATCTAGTAGCCACCCCAAAAACACCAAAAAAATCTGTTATCTACAGCTGGCCACTTCGTCTCGCTTATTACACTAGTCATGATTGTTTTGTTGTTACCTTGTCTCCTCCTCTTTGTTTTCTCAATGTATTACCTCTAGTCATGGGGTTGACTGCAAGCTCTTTAAGTGTAGACTGTCCATGCATGCACAGTACCTAGGACAATGGGACCCTCATCCCAGAGTGAGGCTCATTGTTACAACAGAACTAATAACAATAATAATGAAGAGAGGCCCATTTCCTCAGTGAAGGCCACATCCATGCCAAATTTCAATTCTCAACCCCTCCCCACAAGGGGCACGCAGAGACATGCCAGCAGCAGTCGGTCACTTCCGGGAGCGGCGTGGCGTCAAGGCAGGCATGCAGCCTGCCTGAGCACCCCGCTGTGCCGTGGGACTTTGGCTGCCCCCTCGCAATCTCCGGGCTGCTAAAAGAGCCCAGCAGGCCAGACAGAAATATTAGACAGGCCGAATCCAGCCCACGGGCCGTATTTTGCCCACCCTTGGTCTAAAAGGTGAATATTTCAGAAAGTTAATATCTTATTGAAAAAGGGGTTGGGAGAGAGTGTTATGGACTGGGAGTATGTAAGCAATAATAATAAGACCTAACTCTTCAGGGGTGTCTGCTTGTCCTGCATAATGCTCTAAATGTTTGTAGAAAAGATGTTACAATTTTCATATTGTGACAAAGTTCCTCCTCTACCGTGGTGGGTCCTGTGCTTATTGGCGGATTTGTTCACCTCAGTGATCTTCCCCTCTTATGGAACCCACAGTCTGGGTCAGCTCCTCCTGTGTCTGATCAGGAGTTGGGAGGTTTGGGGGGGAACCCGGGCCC
>NC_133769.1:67799579-67805409 GCF_003597395.2 Chelonoidis abingdonii | reverse complement strand
CACTCCTTCTCCTCTGGCTCCTCCCTGCCTGACTGGGGTGAGCTCCTTTTTAAACCCAGGTGCCCTGATTAGCCTGCCCTGATTGGCTGCAGGTGTTCTAATTAAAGTAGCTATCTCCACTGCCTTCTAGAAAGGTCTTAATTGGCTCCAGGTGCCTTGATTAACCTGGAGCAACTGCCATTTGGTTACCACGGTCCTAGGGATTTGTTTAGCCTGGGGCTAACATACCTGTTCCTCAGTACTTTATTGTAGCCATCTGACCTTGCCCCATCACAATATGTTTTGTACTGTTTGGAAGCAGAGTAGCAAAAAAGAGAGAGAAACTAAAACTCTGGAGGATGCAGTGGTCTGTTCATAAAAATGCCTATAGAAAGTTCTTTATTACTTTTTAAAAAATGTGACATTATGTTGTTTTCCATCATTTTATCATGCAATCTCAGTGTTCAGGAATGTAACAAAAATAATTTCCATACGAGAGCTATGATACTTGGCTATGTCTATACTACAAGCTAAGGGTGTGATGATTCCCCTGCTTGTGTACAGATACTCCCAGGAGCTTGACAAGAACTAGCACAAATATAAATAGTGTAGCAGCAGTAACATACATGGGCAGTGGCAGCGAAGACATGGCTTAGCTGTGCCAGGTAGTTGCCCTCTGATTTCAGGAGTGTTTGTAAAGGGCATGCACCTTTACTGCAATTACACTACTGATACTCACACTAGTTCTCATTGAACTATCATGAATATGTGTACGCAAGCGGGAGAATCACACTCCTAGCTCGTAGTGTAGACATAACCTAAAATGAATTGAATTAGTGACTTATTCATCAAATAACTATAGTGACCAGGCTTTCAAAGTAAATAATTGGGACTCCTCTCATAGGGTAAGGAGGAACAGGCTATGTTATGGTGGTAGGTAAGTAGGTACAATATAATTTAACTGATGCGATTAATTGCATTCCAAACGTGGCAACAGACTGGAGGTTTCCTACTTGTACAGAGACCTCGCTCAGTTTACTGGAGTGATGAGGTTACAAAACAAACTAGTAAATGTTCAACTGATTGGATTTGAATGGTCATTGCTTTTGTTCTCTCCTAAAGGAGGGGAATTTTGTCAAAAATGCTTGTGAAATTCCTGTCTTATCTTAAAGAATGCTCGCGGAGTGCAGAAACAAGTGGTCAGAAAAATGTGGGCACCTTTTCAGGCTTGTTGCTGACAGAACAGAGTTCTGCTTCATATTTGGTTGGTTTGCTCTCAGTTATTTATAAAGTTTTACAACTCAGCTAGGATTTTAGATGAGTACAGTAAAGGGTAGGCAGTACGGTGTGGTCATGATGTAGCTTTCTTTGTTTGCATTACTGTATGGCTGTGCTGGATCTATAAGGAGCCTGTCTGTGAAGTTCATTTTAATATTTAGATTAAATAATTATTGGAGTACATTAATGCCCGGTGGGTAAATGTGTCATTTTTAAGCAGCTGCCGAGCTTTCTCTCTGCTGCTCCAATTAACACATTCAGTGCACACACTTGTCAGTGAGTAGGCTGTGTATATGGATTAAACCACTTTGTTGTTTATTCGTCCACCATGAGTAGTATCGGAAATGGATCAGCATGGTTAACATTTTTAAAACAAATGAAATCAAATGAGGTCTTGAGCATGTGCCACAGTAAACATCAGGGTAGTGATTAATAGGCTACAAAAAACCTGTTTTGCCTTCAGATATGGTTGAGTCCATTGACTAACATGTATCCCCGCCCCGCCCCCCAGCTCCTCTTCAAATGATGGAGACATAGGATAGTGAAATTCTAGTGCTGGGATTCCTCTTTCTGTCAGGCAGATCTTCTGAACTTTGCTCTGTTTTGTCTAAAAGCTGATTGTGATCAAACACTTCTCTTTATTTCCTCCTTTACCTTGGTTGCAACATTTCAGCATAAAAACAATGGATTTGATAAAGGTCCTTTTAAAGATAAAACAAAATGCTTTGTCATAACTGAAACTGTTGGGGCTTTTTTTATTTGTTTTTTTTTTAATGGTATCAGAGTGGCTAGTCAAAGGGTGCAGGTCTCCATCTGTACTTGCTGTTCATTCATGCTCAAACAGCTTTTTGTGAAGCTTAGCTGCTAAGACCAGCAAAAGGTAAACTGGGCTGATAACTGCGCTGGTGAAAGAGATGGAACGTTTCTTGGGCTTTGTGAAGCAGATAAGAAGATCGAGAAGAAGAAAAGGCAAAAAGTACCGACCTGAGGAGGATTACCATGAGGGCTATGAGGATGTCTATTATTATGCTTCAGAGCATTTTCGAAGTAAGCACTGTGTAACCTAATGTTTTCTTGTTGTGATAAATATTCAATGTTGTTTTTAATTACAAAATGCTAGCACTGGATAGATATGTGAGCCTTAAGCAGTTATTACAAACATTAGATTACTATTATTTATTTGTCTAAATTTGCTGGCAGGAAATTAGAAAGAAAAGCTATAGTATTGTAGCTTTCAAATCAAGCAGGGTCTATAGAAGTGGTTAATATTTCGGGTGCAGTTAATTGATTCTTACTCCTTGCAAGCCTTTTGTTAGAAGACTTTGTGTTGTAAACTGATATGATAGCCTTTTTAGAACACACACACACACACACACACACACACACACACACACACACACACACGCAACTGCATTCATATTTCTACGATGCTGCTTTTTAAAAAATAATTGCTCCTGCATAAGTTCAAGTTGACGATTAATGTTTGTTGACTGAAAGTCAGTCCTTTGTGTCTGAACTGTGCCCTGATCTTTACAGTAGAAAGTAACTCAAGTGGGATTCTTTGCTGCTGCATGTTCAGAAATGCTTCAGGAATTAAGTAATCAGGGTTCCCCTCCCCCCCCCCCTTAATTTGCTATCAGACATCTGCAGTAGTAGCTATAAATCAAAATAGAATGCCAGTTTTTAAGACCCCTGCAAAAACTGTATTATAAACTGCAATGCACTTGAATAATTCTCTGTACCTGTTAGCATTCTGAGTTCCTGGTCTCTTTCTGACTTATCCCAGTGGATTGGAAATGTCCAGAAATGCCTGAGGGGACAATGGGAGAGAAGTTACTCTCAGACATCTGAGTTTATTATGCCATTCTCTAACGGAAGGTGTTGACAGTATAATCAGTCATGCACAAAAATTATTTTTAAATAGGGTTGCTATTCTTTTGACCTGGGATTTGGGAGCTTTGCTGCAAAGAGTTAGTATTCTGCATTTTCCTGGCAACATGAAGCTTAAATGTACTTTTATGTGTATGTACCATTCAAGTAGGTGTCAGTTTCCTTTTCCGTCACTTACTGTTCTTTCCATCTGAGTAAAGTATATTATGAAAAAACTACTTCGTAGGGTTAAATGCTGAAAAATTGGATCGTAATTTAGAAAAAAACAAGTTTCTTCTTTCATGGAAATGCACGTGGTAAAAATGACTTAGACATAGTTCTGATCAACTGCATCAAACTTTTTATGCTGGTCAAACAAGATGATTCACTTTTGGATAGGTCTAGTATTTGTTGAATATATGATGTATATATTTTGTTTGGGTGTTTGATGGGGCTGTCCTTAGTAATGTTCTGACTTTTTTTTTTATAAGTGCTTATTGTTACACAAATTACAGTAAAGTAATGTGTATGATTTACATGCAACTGATTTGAGATCTGTTAAGCAAAGCACTTTCTTTTTTAAAAAGATTATCATGGCAAAGTACCATCCTACAATTTTGTAGTCTACATCAGGAATATCAAATTTAAAACTAAAAAACACTGTAGAATTTTAAAATGAAATAAGTTAATGAAAACATGCAACTTTTTAGCTTTCTTCTGCTCTATTAGTGTCAAGCAAATCATATGGCTATATATCAAATTAGTTGTGTTAAACTAGTGTTTCCCTAGAAGATTGTAATAGAATATATTTTAACAAAAACAACCAAGCAAACCAACATCAAATGTATGTACCTATGATTTTATTAGCTATTTTTTTTTAAATAGCATGAGGCAACTGTGTGAATGGACCAAATACTTAATAGTGATTACTCCTTTCTTTTTGACTCCTCTTAATAGAATAAAATGATAAATATTTTTTCTACACACTTTAACCTGCAACGTCATGTACACAATAAATATTTTCAAGTGCATGGGTAGGCAATTTTGAAACTGGCATGTTCTCTGCCACTTTCATCAGTGCTCATAATCCAGAGTTAAATAACCACCTAAAACGTAATGCATAGTTCTGCCGTTGAATGCACACGGAGCTTGCAACTTCAAACAGCTACTTAATAAAATGTATTACAAGAGACTCAAACTTTAGAGATTTGACTGTTCATCAGTCATCAAATACCAGAGTCTTTTACTGAGATATCTCATCAAATGTAATTGCTTCTTAATGCTTCTTTTGTCTACTCTTTCAAGTACGTTATGTGTCACTGTTTTGGTGAGTAGGTGTGATGTTCACTTAAATTATGTTGCACAAAATGTCAAGGAATGCTGCCGCTGTTGCTAAAACTTTTGCTCTTAAACCTGCATTTCATGTAATTTATAAAATTGAATGTACAGTCCACGTTTACTATGGACCAGCAATTCACTGTTTACAGTGCAGGTTAAGAGGAATGACAAGCCTTTTAATAATGATTGCTTTTGATTAGAAAATTCTTTGCATTGTTGAAAAGATCTTATATTGTATTTACTGATACAAATGTCAACAGCTCAGAGCTAATAGAATCAAGGAAATAGTATATGCATTTCTGGTATGCCCTCTTCCTCCTCTCCCCCTCCCCCCCAATAATATTATCTATGTGGACTTCTATGGCTAAAGAAATGTAACCATTTTAATTCTACTTAAATTTACCTAATGGAGCTGAGGATTCATTCAAACAATCATTTCACATGTGCAGTAATATCTCTCATGTTCTACTTGATATTATCCAGTGTATTTTATGTTCGCTGTTTAATATGAATTGCAAAAACTGTATTAAAATAACTCTAGGGTCAAACAACCACACAAAAAGCAAGAAAATAGAGTTAAAAATGGAATAGGCCTCTGGGGATTTTGGGTAAAAGTTGACCTTATTCTGTCCTTAACTTCCCCTTTTGTGCCTGGGTATTGTAGCTCATGCTAGATGGTATATAGCATCGCCACTCTTCTGAAGCCCTCTTCATGGAAAACCAGATGAGCTATACTGCTTTGGTACAATGGGGTGAACAAAGGGTAGTAATAGCGAAGGCTTCTCTGGTAAAAGGATGGTCCCAACTTTGAATTTCCCCCTTTTTATCAAGTTTTTACTACAGCTTTATTTAATTTCATGTCCTTTAAGCTTTATTCGTAAAAGGCTATCCTTATTTTGAGATGCCGCATGAGCTACATTATTTTTGTTAAAAGAACAAGGAGTACTTGTGGCACATTAGAGACTAACAAATGTATTTAAGCCTAAGCTTTCGTGGGCTAAAACCCACTTCATCGGATGCATGCAGTGGCAAATACAGTAGGAAGGTAGGGGTGTGTGGAGAACATGAAAAAATGGGTGTTGCCATACCAACTATAACTAGTGTAATCAGTTAAGGTGGGCTGTTGTCAGCAGGAGGAAAAAAAACTTTTGTAGTGAATTGCAGGTGTCACATTCAGGCCAGGTCTACACTGCGACTTTAAATTGGTTTAATGGCCGATATACCGACTTAACGCTGTACCCGTTCACACGACGTCGTCATTAATATCGAGTTAAACGGCTCCTTAAATCGATTTCGGAACTCCTCCCAGACGAGAGGAGTAGCGCTAAATTCGAAAGTGATAACTCGGATTAGGGTTCGTGTGGAC
>NC_133769.1:67708882-67796784 GCF_003597395.2 Chelonoidis abingdonii | reverse complement strand
AAAAAAAAAAAAAAAAACCTACTCAGAATTCTGAATGATCTGTGATTTTTGTCTCAGTCCACCAGAAAGTTTCATCAGATTACAGTTTGAAATGGATGATACTAAATTGTGAAAAATAAAACTTTTACAAAATATTGTATTTGTAGTAACAATGCCCTCGTGGCATTTGCAATATAAAAGGCTCGCAGTTTGGCTTCTGAACTGGACTGTAACTTTCATTGCAGATGGGTTACGGAATGTTATCTGTTGTTTGTATGCTCAGTACTCAGGACAGGGTAATACCAAAAGTAAGTATATAACTAGCCTATGCTACAATTTTGTTAGACTCCGAAAAGCATCTGCTGGTGGCCATGATATTAAGTCTTTGTGGAGACGATGGTTTTAAAGGGGGGACATTTTACATCCTTATCTCAGGTGCAGAGGGAACTACTACAGGATATACAATGAACAGTAAAAAATTATGTAGCGTTATTGCATGGTGCACTTTTAGAGCTAAAGTACTTTGAAAAGTAGGAAGGCATGTGCTTAGCTATTTCTCAATGTAAACTCAAAAGCCTCCAGTTTATAGAAAGTAAATGTATAACTATAAGTTCTCATTTTAAGACAAAGAATGTTGTGTGCATATTTTGTTTTGTTTTTTTCTCAATTCTTATACATGTCAAATGTAAACAAACAAATTTTATAATCTATTAAAGATTAGGCCACTGGATTACCAGAAATTTCACAGCACAACATGTATAATTATATAAAGATATGTAATATTTCTTTTGATGCCTTAATACTGTTTTTTGGAACAATAAAATATTTTAGGCACACACTTTGGCCACCTCCCCCAAAAGCCATTTTTAAGTAATAGAGCAGAAATGATGATGCATTGTTTGCTGTGTCAATGATTTAACTGATTTATGTATTTTTGCCTCATTAGTACAAACCCAGTACATAAAACAGTGGTCCCCAACCTTTTCCGGGTGGTGGGTGCCAGTGAGGACTGTGGTCGATGGACAAGCATCTGCTGAAATGCTGCTGAGAAGCGGCAAAGTCAAGAGGCGTCGCCGCCGAAATCCCACTAAAAATCAACGGCATTTTGGTGGCAACAACTCTTGATGACGCCACTTTTTGGTGTCAAGTATCAGAGGGGTAGCCGTGTTAGTCTGGATCTGTAAAAGCAGCAGAGAATCCTGTGGCACCTTATAGACTAACAGACGTTTTGGAGCGTGAGCTTTCGTGGGTGCGTCTGACGAAGTGGGTATTCACCCACGAAAGCTCACGCTCCAAAACGTCTGTTAGTCTATAAGGTGCCACAGGATTCTCTGCCACTTTTTGGTGGCATTTTGGTAGCGACGCCTCTTGATGACGCCGCTTTTCGGCAGCATTTCGGCAGATGCTTGTCTGCTGGCCAGTACGCGGGCGCACATAGAAGCCCCAGCGGGCGCCCTGGCGCCCATAGGTACCGCGCTGGGGACTCCTGTCATATAAGTAATTTTACCCACATGAGTAAAGTCAATAGAATTATTTGAGTGGCTAAAGTTACACACACATCTGTTTGCAGGATCAGGAACTTATTTGATAGAAAATGTCGTATTCAAGTGGCAATCTGTATGTCAAATTTTAGCTTGCTGTCATTTGTAATGGTTAAGATATTTAACACTGAAAGTTAAGAATTCTAAATGAGTAGTATAAACATATTATGTAAACATTTTGTAGAATATACTTAATAGCGACTATTAAAATTTAAATTATTTAGTAGTTTCGGAATATCATTCAATATTCAAAAACACCAAAGAATACCAAATAGGTGTGTGTGGGAAATTGCTAACGTACAGAATGGTCATACATGAGTTTTTGTTCTTAAAGATAAGTATGTGCTTAAGTGCTTTGTTAGATCCATGTCTAGCTAAGCACTCACTTAGGGAACCATAAAAATGCTAATGTTACAACAGTTTGTCAAACCTGACGATCTGAAATGTACAGAATTAATTCAGAGACAAAGTGACAATTATGTGTACAAAAATTAATTGGATCAGTTAGATGTTTTCAAGCTGAAATCTGCCTAAGACTGTCATCAGCTCTTGTAATGGAAATTCAAGCCCTGGGTCTGAATTGGAGAACTCCATCTAAGCCATGCTAGAGCAAATCTTTGGTGAAAAAGAAAACGTAAAGGCCTTTCCAAGGGGTATAGATGCAAAATGAATAAATTTGAGCTTGAGTCAGAAGTAGCGGTCCTCAGGCTATCTGGAGGCCCACATGGTGCTGACTCTTCTCCTCCTTGTTTCCAACTGATTCTATGGGCTCTTTGTCCGGCAAAGAGGAGCTTGGACGCCTTTAAAGGCACCTGGAAATGAGGAGCCAATTTAGCTGTCTTTACTAGATACCACTGCTACCAGAGCTGCTCTCAGGGTCAGCTGTGGGATGGTAGCCACCAGCCAGAGACAGATATTGAGGGGAGAAAGGAATGAAGCAACAGGAAAGTATGTGCAGTGAGAGAAGAGCAGCCCTTGCCAACAATGAAGTACGTATACAGTGAGACGAGGCAGAATTCATATTAAATAAGGTGACCATATTTCTCAAAGAGATGATGAGACACCTCCAGCCACTCGCCTGAGGTCCCCCTTTGCTCTTGCCTGTCGCTGAAATCCTGCTCCTCCCTGCCCCGCGCAAGGCTGTTGCCCTTCACTGGAACCCTGTGGGGGCCCCTGCATACTGGGATGTTGTCTCTCTCCCCCCTCCCCAGCCCTGCCTCTCCCCTGCAAGGGGCTGACATTTCCGCTTGTCCCCTGCATGTTCCTCTGCACCCCACCTGACTTTTTTAAGAAAGGTGGGCATTTGTCCTGTTTGCTAACTTGATCAGTTGGCAAGAGCAATACCAAATGGGACAAATGCCTTTTTTTTTTTGGGGGGGGGGGAGGAGGAGGAGTTGGGACAACTGAGACAGGGCTTAAAAAAAGGGGCTATCCTGGCCAAAATGGGATGTATAGTCACTTTAATATTAAACTTGTGATAACTCCTTGGAATGTATACTTTGGTAGGTCAGGGAGAGACCCTCTGCAGAAAAACTGCACAGGTTGAAGTAATCTTCTCAGCGAATAATGTGTAAGACTATGGCATGAACTCCTGCCACTAGAAAAATTTTATATGGAAATGTCTTTGCATTCTCTAACCTGACTCACTTGAAAAATAACTTTGTGCTGATAAAACTCATTAAGTCAAATGGTAGACCACACCTGTTACCGAAATAACTCTAACCCTAAACCTATACTAAGGAAAGTGACATACCTCAGTTACGGGTGTTCTGATTTTTTTTTTTTTTTTTTTTTTTAATTCTTATTAGTTAAATCACATATTACTTGCGTATGACAAAAGGTTAGTCAGCTTTCATCCACATAGACAGTTATTTACACCAATCTGTTTCTAAATGTTAGCAAAGGCACACAAATATAAAATATGTATGTTAGGGCTGTCGATTAATTTCAGTTAACTCGATGCAATTAACTAAAAAATTAATCAATTTAATTGCAGTTTTAATCACACTGTTTAAATAATAGAATACCAATTGGAAAGTTTTATTAAATGTTTTTCTAGCATTTTTTCATATATATTGATTTCAATTACAACACAGAATATAAAGTGTACACTGCTCACTTTGTGTTTTTATTACAAATTTTTGCACTCTGTAAAAAATGATAAAGAGAAATAGTATTTTTCAGTTCATCTCATACAAATACTGTATTGCAATCTCTTTTTTTTATCGTAAAAAGTTCAACTTACAATGTAGATTTTTTGTCTTTGTTACATAACTGTACTCAAAACAAAACTGTAGAGCCTACAAGTCCACTCAGCCCGTTGCTTCTTGTTCAATCAATTGCTTAAGACATACAAGTTTGCTTTACATTTTACGGGAGATAATGCTGCCCACTTTATATTTAGCAATGTCACCAGAAAGTGAGAACAGGCATTCAGATGGGACTTTTGTAGCTGGCATTGCAAGGTATTTTTAGTACCAGATATGCTAAATATTCGTATGCCCCTTCATGATTTGGCTGTAATTCCAAATGACAAGCTTCCATGCTGATGACACTCATTAAAAAAAGTAATGCATTAATTTGTGACTGAACTTTGGGGAGATTTGTATGTTCCCTACTCTGCTTTATCTGCATTCTGCCATATATTTCATGTTATAGTTGTCTCAGATGATGACTCAAACATGTTGTTCCTTGTAGGTGGATGAAGCATGAAGGGACATATGAATCTTTAGTGCATCTGGCATGTAAATATCTTGCGACTCCGGCTGCAACAGTGCCATGCGAACTCCTGTTCTCGCTTTCAGGTGACATTATGAACAAGAAGCAGGCAGCATTATCTCCTACAAATGTAAACAAGCTTGTTCGTCTGAGTGATTGACTGAACAAGAAATAGGACTGAGTAGACTTATAGGCTCTAAAGATATACCTTTTATTTTTGAATGCAGTTATTTTTGTACATAATTCTACATTTGTAAGTTCAACTTCCATCATAAAGATATTGCACTACAGTACTTGTATTAGTTGAATTGAAAAATACTATTTCTTGTTTTTTACAGTGCAAATATTTGTAATAAAAATAAATATATAGTGAACACTGTACACTTTGTGTTCTGTGTTGTAATTGAAATCATTATATTTGAAAATGTAGAAAACATGCAAAAATATTTATCTAAATGGTATTCTATTAATCACGATTAATTTTTTTAATTGTTTGACAGCGCTTATATATATTGTGCAGAGGAAGGTTGATAGTTTTAGAGCAGTGGCTGTCAACCAGGGTATGCTTACTCCTGTGGGTATGTAGAGGTTTTCCAGGGGGTACATCAGTTCATCTAGATAATTGCCTAGTTTTACAACAGGCTACATAAAAAGCACTAGTGAACTAAATACAAACTAAAGTTTAATGCAGACAATGACTTTTTTATACTCTTCTGTATACTGTACACTGAAATGTAAGTACGATATTTATATTCCAGTTGATTTCTTTTATAATTATATGGTAAAATTAAGAAAGTAAGCAATTTAGCAGTAATAGAGTACTGTGTCCCTTTTGTCTTTTTATGTCTTAAGTATATAAGCAAATAGTTTTTAAGTGAGGTGAATCTTGGGAGTATGCAAGACAAATCAGAAGAATCCTGAAAGTAGTCTGGAAAGACTGAGACACTGGTTTAGAGTTATCAGTACACATTACTTCTATATCTGGGAATTAAAGCGGTTTTGTTTTGTTTTGTTTTGTTTTAGATCTTGTTTTCTTATATTATAAAATTAAAGGGAAAATATCCAAATTAGTTTACTTAAAAAATGAAGCTAAACAATGACCAGAAAGAACCCCAGACTACTACAAATCTGTTTTTTGACTTGTATCACATCACAGATTAAATTTTCAAAAACACTCTGTGTTGACCTCACTCTGCTCCTACAGAAGTCAATGGGAGCAGTTAGAACTAACTGCTAAGTTCTGCTGGGAACCCAAATTATGTTGCTTTGCACTGCAAAATAGATTTTATAAAGGAAATGACTAAAACTTTGCAGTTATGGTAGTGCTACTGAATTCTGTTAGAATGATAGTAGTGGTGACCTATGTTGCAGTGTATGTATTGTAAGTCAGATTGCCTTGCAAATAGAAAGAACAGAAGTACTTGTGGCACTTTAGAGAATAACATTTATTTCAGCATAAGCTTTCGTGGGCTACAGCTTACATGAAAGCTTATGCTGAAATAAATTTGTTAGTCTCTAAGGTGCCACAAGTACTCCTGTTCTTTTTGCGGATACAGACTAACATGGCTACTGCTCTGAAACCTGCCTTGCAAGTGTCTTTCTGGGAGGTGCTATGCTGATGGTGCTTTCTGGATAGCTGAAGCTGTCTGCCTCTCTTGCTGGCCAAGTTGCCATCGGCCAATCCCACCTGACTCTGTTGGAAGTTTGGGTTATCAAGGACTTTTTCAAAATCAGGCTGTGGTCAGAAACAGCCTAATGCTTCCCTGCATGAAAGATTCTCCCACCTTCATTTCACGAAGGATGTAAGGAATTCTTGTTTGCATTACATAGATGGGTTTGTCATTGTTTTATTTTGGCTTTGTTTGTGGTTCTAAAAAGTTTGACTTTCTGTCATTTTGTGTGATAATTAAGGGGCTGTGCATTGGTAGCTCTGGTTGTGTTAAGGTAGCTGTTTTTCATTAGGCAAATAGCAGTGTTGCCAACTTTTGTGATTTCATTGCAAGTCTTGAAGTATTTGATTTTTTTTTCCTCCTAAATTTCTTTTGCCTGGAGTCAAGTGAGTACATGAATGAATCTCAGCTTCCATTTTTAAAAATAATTTTTCTCCTTCCTCCATGTAACAACCTATTATGTACTTGAAAACTGTTATCATGTCCCCTCTCAGTCTCTTCTTCTCCAGACTAAACAAATCCAGTTTTTTCAATCTTCCCTAATAGATCATGTTTGCTAGACCTTTAGTCATTTTCGTTGCTCCTCTCTGGACTCTCTCCAATTTGTCCACATCTTTCCTGACATGTAGCACCCAGAACTGGACACAGTACTCCAGTTGAGGCCTAATCAGCGCAGAGTAGAACAGAAGAATTACTTCTCGTGTCTTGCTAATAGACAATCTTGGGACAATGTTTGCTTTTTTTTGCACGTGTTACACTGTTGACTCTCATTTAGCTTGTGATCCATTATGACCCCCAGATCCCTTTCCGCAGCACTCCTTCCTAGGCAGTCATTTCCCATTTTGTATGTGTGCAACTGATTGTTCCTTCCTAAGTGGTGCACTTTGTATTTGTCCTTATTGAATTTCATCCTGTTTACTTCAGACCATTTCTCCAGTGTGTTCAGATCATTTTGAATTTTAATCCAGTCCTCTAAAGCACTTGCAACCCCTTCCCAATTCATGGACATTTGCTGAGTAATGGTGTCTCTCCCTATACCAATCCTATCTTTTCTCTCCATCAGCTTCTTCTTCTGGTCTACATCCTGCCATCCCCTATGCAGAGTTGTCTTGTTCCAGTCACCGTCTGCTTGCCCAGCCAGTACTAGGTCATCCCTCAGGGCTCCCCATGCAAGTCTGTCTTCCTCCCATTCCAGCGCCCAATCTCCGTCTCCCACAATCTCCGTTTCCAATCAGTCCCTGTCCCCACTCACCCTGGCTCCTCATCTGATCTGTCTGCTCCCCACCTCACACCCCTGATCCCAATTCCACTCTTCCTCCGTCAAGCTTCTTGTCCCAGTCTACTCCCTCTGCCACATCCCCTGCCTTAAGTCTGTCTCTTGAGACCTCTGCATCCAATCAGGCCACTTCCTCCTCCACATTGCTTGGGCACCAGAAGCATTGAGAGTACAGGGGAAACAGGTTCCCTTGGTCTCATTTTCTTTGCCAGGTGTCACAGTGGCCCATAACAGTAATTATAGGGAAAATCCACTGTGCCTCTGCAGCTCCACTATGGAGTGTGCTTTGTACATGGCATCCTGAGATAGTTTAGCCAACAAATTAATAAGTCTCTATTGAGCATGTGCAAACTGTGTCTTCTCTCCCTGCCCCCTCCCCCGAAGTTTATAATTCAGCCAAATTTGTACAGTTTTTTCATGGGGAAAGCAAAAGGCACATCCCTGGTGTCAGGATGACCCTCCCTGACAAATTTCAAGTCCCTGCCCCCAAAGAATGGAGACACTAGAGTGAAATGGCTGTACACATTTTTTAACATGGAAAGAAACATTTCCCCCCTAATCTTGTTTGCAGTAACAGATGAACGATTTTTGCTGAAATTTGCCCAGAAAAGCCTGAGACAGACACCCAGCAAGGAAAATTTCAGCCTAAAACATTTTAAGTTTGGCAATACTATAAGCAAATGAAAACAAGATCTTATATTATAAAGTATTGAAGAACCTTAAATAGAGATCAGGTATCAGAGAGGTAGCCGTGTTAGTCTGGATCTGTAAAAGCAGCAAAGAGTCCTATGGGACCTTATAGACTAACAGACGTTTTGGAGCATAAGCTTTCGTGGGTGAATACTCACTTCATCGGATGCATCCGACGAAGTAGGTATTCACTCACGAAAGCTCATGCTCCAAAATGTCTGTTAGTCTGTAAGAAGCCACAGGACTCTTTGCTGCTTAAATAGAGAGAGCGCTATCAGCTTTGCTTATAATATATTTTAGTGGCTGAACAATGTCTATATAAGGTAAATGACACAGTATTTTTAAGATAAACAGCTGCCTATTCTTTTTGATAATATATTATGCCTGGCAATTATACCTTATTGAAGAAAATAGTAAAAATCCATTCAATCTTTAGAATTTCAGAGTAGGATGGCTGCTTTTTGTCTATCACCTTAAGTTTAGTTCATATAACTCAGTGTCAAAATCAATTCAGAGTATCCAAAGGGAAAAATAATCCTATCATTTTATATGCATGACGTAAGTTGACATATTGATGATAAATACTTGCATTTACACATTCACCACGGGAAACAGAAAGTTCAACGGCTGCCCATATCTCTAAATTCACTTGTTTGAAATTAGGTTATCAGAAAAAGCTGTTATAAATATATTTGACAGTAGGAACACATTGGCTGCTCACTATTCTAAATGATTAGATGTGCAGTGTCATAGCAGCAAAGTAATTTCAAGAGAGGAGTAGCTACAGGGTGACATTTCTCACAAAAATATTTTCTTGAGCTAAGGCATATGAAAATCTTTATTTTAACAGACAAGGAACAAGAGTTGGATTTGAGGGTGAAAGAAAGAACAATAGTACTGATGGTCTACATTCCTAATTGTTAGCAGAAAGAAGTTCCAATAGCTACTGCAAAAAATTGAAGTACTGAAGGCTTCTTAAAAGTACATAAATAAACCAGTCTCTTTTAAATAACTATATGAAATAACTATAATAGCATAAATCCAAAGTTCTATTAAACATGCAATACAGGAAAGATGACACTTTTGTCTCCCCAAGTGACCTTCAAGACTTGACTCTACTCCTAGCACAACAGAAACACGTTATGGTATCTCAATGACCAAATTGTATTATAAAACTGCATTGCTTAAGCAAGGACTCTATATAAATTCATATTTAATTAAACAACACAATTCATCTGTAGTTACTATTCAAACATTCATACGCATCTGTGAGCAAAACAGAAGACAAAATCCTCTTGGCTAGAAAATTTGATAAACATAAATGAAGAAATAAAATAGCACATTTTCTCCATACTTCTTTACTGTTTGGAACATGGAAAATGTTTTACAGACTCTTTTAAAAAGACTCATAAGTTTCTAAGACTTTACCTTTTATAACAGCCTCCTAACAATCTCTATCTCTAAATGAGGATAATAGTACTTCCCTAACTCACAGGGTAGTGGTCCTCCAACTGTGGGGCATGCCCCCTAGGAGGGCACAGAGGAATGTTCAGGCGGACAGACAGCAGGGCCAGGGGGGAGAGAGCGGCATGCTTCCAGCCCCACTCCGCCCACACACTAGCTCAGTCTCCAACTCCATTCAATCCCCAGTCCTGCTCTGCCTCTAGGACCAGCTCCAGCCTCGTATCCTCTCCACCCCCAGCTTCACTCTGCTGCCTGCTGTGCCCCCAGAGCAGCTCTGACCCTAGCTGCAGCTTCGATCACAGCCCCATCTACAGCCCAGCTCTTCCCTTATTCCCTCGCTGCCTCTAGCCCCAGCTCCACCCCTGTCCTCAGCTTCGCCTTCAGCCCAAGCTCCACTGCTGAGGAAGCCTTGGCTGTGCAGTAATTCACGGCTGAGGATGTTAGGGAGATTCCCAAACCTGAGCTGTCCTTTGTAGGTGACAAATCTGAGGAATTGTCACATACTGAAGTGTCACTAGAGGAGGTTTTGGAATTAATTGATAAACTCAACATTAACAAGTCTCTGGGACCAGATGCCATTCACCCGAGAGTTCTGAAAGAACTCAAATGTGAAATTGCAGAACTATTAACTATGGTTTGTAACCTGTCCTTTAAATCAGCTTCTGTACCCAATGATTGGAAGATAGGTAATGTAACGCCAATATTTAAAAAGGTCTCTAGAGGTGATACCGGCAATTACAGGCCGGTAAGTCTAATGTCAGTACCAGGCAAATTAGTTGAAACAATAATAAAGAACAGAATTGTCAGACACATAGAAGAACACAAATTGTTGGGCAAAAGTCAGCATGGTTTCTGTAAAGAGAAATCATGTCTTACTAATCTATTAGAGTTCTTTGAAGGGGTCAACAAACATGGACAAGGGGGATCCAGTGGACATAGTGTACTTTGACAAGGTCCCTCACCAAACGCTCTTACGTAAATTAAGTTGTCATGGGATAAGAGGGAAGATCCTTTCATGGATTGAGAACTCATTATAAGACAGGGAACAAAGGGTAGGAATGAATGGTAAATTTTCAGAATGGAGAGAATAACTAGTGGTGTTCCCCAAGGGTCAGTCCTAGGACCAGTCCTGTTCAACTTATTCATAAATGATCTGGAGAAAGAGGTAAACAGTGAGGTGGCAAAGTTTGCAGACAATATTAAACTGCTCGAGATAGTTAAGCAAAGCAGACTGAAGAACTTCAAAAAGATCTCACAAAACTAAGTGATTTGGCAACAAAATGGCAAGTGAAATTTAATGCAGATAAATGTAAAGTAATGCACATTGGAGAAAATAACCCCAACTATCCATACAATATGATGGGGGCTAATTTAGTGACAGCTAATCAGGAAAGAGATCTAGGAGTCATTGTGGATAGTCCTCTGAAGATGTCCACACAGTGTGCAGCGGCAGTCAAAAAAGCAAACAGGATGTTAGGAATCATTCAAAAAGGGATAAAGAATAAGGCGGAGAATATCTTATTGCCCTTATATAAATCCATGGTACAACCAAATCTTAAATACTGTGTACAGATGTGGTCTCCTAATCTCAAAAAGAGATACTAGCATTAGAAAAGGTTATGGGGAGGGCAACTAATGATTAGGGGTTTGGAACAGGCCTCTTTGAGGAGAGATTAAATAGGCTAGGACTTTTCAGCTTGGAAAAGAGGAGACTAAGGGGGAATATGATAGAGGTATATAAAATCATGAGTGATGTGGAGAAAGTGAATAAGGAAAGGTTATTTACTTGTTCCCATAATATAAGAACTAGGGGTCACTAAGTGAAATTAATGGGGAGCAGGTTTAAAACAAATAAAAGCAAGTTCTTCTGTGGAACTCCTTGCCTGAGGAGGTTGTGAAGGGTAGGACTATAATAGGGTTTAAAAGAGAACTAGATAAATTCATGGAGGTTAAGTCCATTAATGGCTATTAGCCAGGATGGGGTAAGGAATGGTGTCCCTAGCCTCTGTTTGTCAGAGGGTAGAGATGGATGGCAGGAGAGAGATCACTTGATCATTATCTGTTAGGTTCACTCCCTCTGGGATACCTGGCATTGGTCACTGTCAGTAGACAGGATACTGGGCCGGATGGACCTTTGGTCTGACACAGTATGGCCATTCGTACATTCTAATGTAATGGAGGAGGGCGCGGACAGATTCCATTACTGTTAAGAGGGAGCATCACTGGAAAAGTTTTAGCACCACTGTCACAGGGTGCTGTGAGAATAAACATGTTAAAGATTGTGAGGCACTTAGATTCTATGATAAAGTGAGCCATATAAGTACAAGTGCAATTGATTAGCTCAGAATCTGAGCAGTAGTATGCAAGCCAGGACCATGCTTATTGTGAAACAACAGCACTACACTTGAGCCAATGGCTGCCTATAACACAAACAAACAGAGTTACAGACACAAAAGTTGGTGGGCTTATGTGTTCTGTTTTGCAGAAAACTGACACCTTCTGCTGACAGCAGGTATCAGTGTGAACATGTGGAGTTTGAGTTTAAAGAATAGCTGAAAAGGTCGCAACGCTATTCAGAGAAACAAATACAACAAGCCCTAGTGCACAGGAAGTGCTTCACAGCATGAAAAAAGGAGAGAACATAGCTCCTCTATTGTCATTGGCCCTACTGCCCTTTCTTCATTCACGTATCAGTGCATGGGGATGTTCATGTCCACTGCTACTTCTAAGGCTTGAATATACCTTGCCTTCCCAGACCATGCAGTTTTGCCAGGGTTCTCTCAGATGAGAGACTGCACCCTTCCTATAGGCTAATACTTAATCTGCAGGAAGGTAATGGTAGAGAGGATGACCTGATGCTACCACTCCTTATTGATTATACTCAAATTGGAGATGGCAAGGCTATTCTGTGCCCAGTCACCTGGACAAATTGACTTGGGGGCAGGAAGGAAGGGAGAGTTGCATGGTGATCCACTATTGCCAACCTCAGGCATTCAAAAATCATGAGTTAGGCCTGAACAAAGTCATAGGACTGGCTTAAAAATCATAAGGTTTTTTTTTAATTATAAATGTTCATTTCTTTATATTTGTCTTCTAGTATCTAAGTCTTTAGGATATACTATGGTCATATTTTGAAGCTTTTATCTATAACCATGAGGGCTAGAAACTTACTGCTCTCCTTAGCCTCTGAGGATAGGACTAGAAGCAGTGGGCTTAAATTGCAGCAAGGATGATTTAGGTTGGACATTAGGAAAACTTCCAAACTGTCAGGGTAGTTAAGCACTGAAATAAATTGCCTAGGGAGGTTGTGGAATCTCCAACATGGGAGATTTTTAAGAGCAGGTTAAACAAACACCTGTCAGGGTTGGTCTAGATAATACTTAATCCTGCCATGAGTGCAGGGGACTGGACTAGATGACCCCTCAAGGTTCCTTCCAGTCCTACGATTCTGTAATTCTATGATTCGATTCCACCGGCAAAGTGTGTATCTCATCTCCCTCTAGGTCTGGTCCACATACAGGATGGCAACCTAGTACTGCTGTCAGTTACTCCATAGCTCAAGTGGAAGTACATCGCTACCTTGATATAATGCCACCTGATATAACATGGATTTAGATATAACATGGTAAAGCAGTGCTCGGGGGGGAGGGGGCTGCGCACTCCGGTGGATCAAAGCAAGTTCAATATAAAACAGTTTCATCTATAACGCAGTAAGATTTTTTTGTCTCCCAGGGACAGCGTTCTGTCGAGGTAGAAGTGTAGTCTGCTATGGCTCTAAATATTACAATCTGGCTTATGAACCATTTGAGTGTCCATATAATGCCACATGATTACATTTTCTGATTTTTAGTTTCCTTTTTTAGAAACCTCGGAAATTATACACACAAATTTATCTTAAAAACATTAAGGTTGCAAAATCAAGCACCTAAAAGTTAGGAAACCATTTGAATCCCTGTTGCATATGTATTATGATACATCCTTTAATTACATGATTATATGCTATCTTTTCCTACAGGACCCTTCATTATTCAGTGCACAGGATAGATTGTGCTCTGGGGATTGATTGGGGGTTGAGTAGTAAAGGAGGCTATTGTCTGTAGAAGCTGTACCTCATTTGTTGCAGAAGTTGGAATGTCTGTAAGAATGAGGCAGGAGATTGCAGGAAGAGAAAGAATGGTCTCATGGTTGAGACACTTGATTACTGCCCTAGAGAGCTAGATTCTATCCCTGCCTCTACCAGTTCCTATTTGGTGCTAGGCTAATCACTTAGGGTATGTCTACAGTGTGTTTGGGAGATCACATGTAGGCATATCCAATTAGCTTTAATTGAGCTATTTCACTAAAAATAGCAGTGAGGCAGCAGTGGCACAGATTAACCACCCAAGTACATTCCTTGTACTTGGGTGGCTAGCCCATGCTGCTGTGGAGGGGCACGTGACTGCTTTTGTGGCTTACCTTTTCTTCCCTGTCAGAAGTAATTTTTCTGCGGGGAAGCAAAAAAACCTGCCTAGGACATGAATTCTGTGTGCACACAGTGGCACAACTCTCCTAGAAGTATATTTTGAGTGAGTAGCTTGATCAAAGCTAGCTTGGGTATGCTGACACATGGAGCCATCATATTGCAATGTATGTATACTCTCAAACCAAACTTTTTGCTAGTGGTCATTAATAGTGTATTCTCATTGTCTGAGTGCTGAGCACTCACAACTGCAACTGAGATCAATGGGAGCTGTGCTTTGAACATATAAAGTGCTGTATAATGCTACATACTCTGAAAAAATCAGGTCCTGTGCATGTCAAATGGGGCATCCAAAATTAATGGAGCCCTTTGACATTAATCTCTCTCTGCATTAGTTTCCCATCAGTAGCATGAGGATGATGATAATAGCCTCTCATCTCAGAGGTGTGTTGTGAAAATGAACGTTTGTAAAGCACTCAGATATTGCAATGATGAGAGCCTTAGAGAAGTTCATGAAGAAATTAATTGTTTTCTCTTTAGAACAGGGCTTGAATAGTGTGCAGTAAGCAAGGCATGGGGACCACATATTGAAGAAGAAGACTAACACAAAATATTGAGTGTCCGTTCAGTCCTGGTCAATGACTGAGACAGGGTCCTGTGATTTTAAAAAAGTATGTGATCATGTAATTAAAAACTGTATCATAAATGCATGTGTTCAAGGGTGAAGGGACAAATTTAGGGTTGCATAGTCAACTTTAGTTCTGGCTTTTCTTAACTTGGTGTACTTAACTTTGCAACCTCAATTTCTTTTTTTAGTTTAGTGTTTTGTGTATAGGAAATATTATAGAATTCTTGACTAACAATTTCATATTCTACAATGTGTTATGAAAAGTCTGTACATCCAGGGTAAGAAGGAAGCTTTTCTGGACAATTACTGCCAATATATGCAGCATCTCAGCTTTCATTTAAAACTAGAAAAAGTTCTAGCTCTTATGGTTCTGAAAGTAACATTTCAAATGTGATCGTGTGACCTGAGTGCAAACTGACAGCTCTAGTGCTTTTGCAGTGCTTTCCCTTGCTTCAGCTTCTAGTGTCAGGGCTGCCATTCAGAATACTGTAGGGAGTGTTGAAACAGACAAGAAACACATCAGTTTCAGTCTGCTGCTGCCTAGGAGAACTCTGAGCAGCTGCAAAAGTAAGCACTGCCAAAATTCATTGGGAAGGTAGGTTGTGGAAGATGCATCATCTCTGCTATGCTGCTAGTAGCATCCCAGATGCTGAGAGAGAGAGACCCTGAAATGCAGCAGCCAGGAGGCTGAAGGAGGTGTAAAGTAGTGGAAATCTCAACCAACCCTTGGTAGCAATCTGAAGGCTGTGATATGAGAAGTGGGAAACAGAATGTGTGAGACAAAATACGCTCGGTATCTCTCCTAGCTAGCAGTCACTGAGGAACGGGTGTGAGCACAGGCGCTTCAGTTTTGTCAGATAGTTTCCAAATGTTGATTAAAAAAGAAAAAAAAAGCTGCTGAGCAAGTCCAAGGACAAGCACCTGAGTGGAACTGGTTTCTCAATTGGGTATTGCCGCTAGACACTGGGGTCTCCCACCTTTAGTATTAGAATGTGGCTTGTAGATTTAGTCCTCATGCTTTTAGGTTTCCGGTAAAATTTCCAATACGCGTGTATTGGGAGTAGAGTTGTAGAGGCAAGGAAGGCATGAGAGAGGGACTGATAGCATAAGTTTAGAAAAAAGTGAATTTTGGAGGGAGGTGAGAGAAAATATAGGAGAGGTTGAAAGGAGGTAGGATGTAGGTAGAGAGAGGAGAGAGAAAGATAATGGGCTGGGGAGAGAAAAATGAAAAGAGAAAACAACTGAAGATGACAGGAGAAGATGTTAGGAAAGGGAAAAAGTTGATACCAAAAGTGTGAAGGGATGGCTAAATATGCTGTGGTCCAATTTGTTCAAAAATGCTCTTCCCACTCTGTATTCACCTATGTCTATTAGCTGGTCAAACGCTATTTGAATGTTATTTGACAAACACCGGTGAAATTCTTTGGATAATATACATCACCAAAATTTTGCTGTTCTATCAGTTCTTGTAGTAAGTTGTGTTTGCAAAATTAAATCGATTGACAATATATTACAATTAAATAAAATACACAATAGTATACAAGTGTTTTACTACTTTTAATTGCAGGCTGGGTTCATTGCTGAAGGGAGGGGCGGGTAAGTACTGAAACATTGAGACCAAAGCTGTTGAGGTCAATGGTTATAACTGTGCATTAATAATCAAATCAAGTGGAATGTAGTAGGATTGTGGAATCATTGGGCTCTTTGAAACACCTCTGGATATAGTGACAGTTTGATAGTCTGAAACGCTGTGCCTGTCACAGCCCCAGTAAGATATCCAAAAAAGTTATTCAGAGTTCCTAGCATTTGTGTTCTTGGAGGTCCTCTTATGAATTTTACTATTCCCCATACCTCCTGAATACAAGGATAGTAATTTTATAAAGAATATTTTTGAGATTAGGATACTGATATTCTGTTGAATCTTTTCTTGATTCTCCATAAACTTTCAGTAATTTCTCAAAAATCTTAAAAAAATATTATTGAGACATCAGTATAATGGTTCTTTTTTTCTTCTTTTTGTTACCTTTAAAGATAATTTCCTTGTCTTAATATAACTTTATTTAGGCATGGAATAATGGACAGTATGTTGAAAGCAACTGTGTGGGGGTGGAGGGGGGCAATGTGAGAGGATTTGCCTACTAAAAGATTTACAGTTGTTCTTTTAGCCTGCTATTGCTGCTCAAAGTAACAGAGTCAGGTTTGATTTGTAATTCATTAATTGATTTGTGCTTGTGTTATTGGGCAGCTAGAAAACAATGTCTTTTTTTTAACTACTCCTTTAATGTCAGCCTATTATAAAGAACCTTAATGGCTTGTGGATTTCATAGGATAGATTGTGTGTCATAAAAATTGTTTCCAGAGACTGAGCAAAACAGTAAAAGGTCATTCTAGTTACAGCTCAAAGGATTGGTGGTCCATTGTGTTTTACAGATAATTGGATTTTTTACAACCACTTTTCCAGGCATGATGGATTATTTTCTTGAATAACAGATAATCATTGAATTTTATTAGATGTTAGTTTTAGAATCTTAAGCATATTTCAACATTAGTGCTGTAAATCTGAGTCATATTAATCACATTAACATCAGTATTAATAAGAAAAGTGTTGGGGAAAAAGGCATCATTCAGTTGTATGAAAAATCATTTATACAGTGTTTCCGGGAAATGTGTAAACCCTATATATTTCCCACATTACACTAAGATAGTGTTATAGGATCTTATGTGAAAACATTTATCTGTAATGGCTGTTGGGCTACTTATATAGTTTGACTACATTGGTATTTTTACTGACTGGCAAATTGTTAGTGGATTTGCATGGGAACAAATGCAGTTTGATTAGTGATCTTTCATTTAAAGATAAATCGAGGCATGCCTTATTTGATAACTGGTAGTGGGAGACAAACAGTTATAGCTTTCTAGCCATAGGTAGATGTATAACACCACCAGCTGGAAATGGGATTCACACAAAGAAGAGGAATCTCAAATTATGTACAAATTTGCAGTATATTATGTCTGTGTAAAATGCAGAGGTTTTAAAAAAAACTTTTCTAAGAATAATTTTTATTTTTAAAGATCACCTATTATCTAATAAATTAACATTTATTAATCTGTAATTGCTATTCATTGTTAATTTCTAATTGGTTTTTTAAAGTGACTGGCCATCGTATGATATCTAAAACCAACAAACAAGCAAAAATCTCTAACACTCAGGCATTCAGAAAACTAAAATAAATGGATGAGGTATGCTGAATTTTCTTTTTTGTTTTGATTACTGTAGGAGAGGTGTTGGTGAATAGTGAGTTTCCGAGAAGCACTAATCATCTTGTTTATCTCTTTCCCAGGCCTCTACTTTCAGTTTGCAGCACTTATAAGGTGGAGGTCTGGTTTAATGTAATACAGATCACAATGTGTCGAAAAAGGCAAAGTAACAGAATATCAAGATGATAATACATACATTTTGATATTAGACTCAGATAGATTTGTCTTGCTGTATGTCACTTTTATTTTTTATTTGTTGTACTGCATGTAATTGTTTGAGTTAAATTTTTAAAAATATTATGTTTTAGCCTTGGGGAACTGGATGACCCTAATTGTTTTTCCCAAGTATAATTTTTGTGCATTAAGAATTATAAATCTCTGTGTGTGTATATCTGTATCTATAGATATAGATATACAGGAGCAAATAGTTGAGGTGCAGTAAAACTAGCTGTATGGGTCAAGAGAACCACATGTATCCCTGTTCCAAGAAACAGCAACAGCCAGCATTTTTCCTGCATGTTTGTAGCCTACAGCCACATCATAATCATCTGGGGAGAAAAAAAGCTGAACACATCCGATATACACTCACTTCCTTGATAAATTAAGGGTTTTTATTTTTCCATTTATTGATTGAAAATAGTAAATGGATAGGTTTGCATTTGAACCTCAGCAATACATGTAAAAGTAGATTGTAAACTAAGGGCTTTATCTCATTTACAGAGTATGAGCTTTTGTTTTAAGAAGTATGAGCTGTCAGCGTCATTACTGTCTTTGCTGTTTTTTTATTTAACTGAATTTCTGTGGTATTCAACAAAGCAGAAAGATGATAGTTGATTTGACAGGTTAATCCAGAATTTAAAACGTATGGACCACCTGTCATTGGGCTTGCCCTGCGACAGCTGGGAATGTCTTAATTCAAGGCCAAAGCAAAAAATGTAAATGGTGAGCTACACAGAGAATGAGCACAGGAAGTGAAATTTAAACAGCCTTCTGATCTGCAAATTCAGCTCTTTTTATTTAGTCTGTAATTTGAATAGGTTCTTCAGTGTCTTCAAATGTATATGAAGATTATTTTTTTTTAAAAAACAACCTGCCATGCAGAAAGCTTGATTAGCTATCTCCAAAGAACATCTGAATTAAGTGATGTGTTTGTATGACTCTTTTTTATGATATAGAAGATTGGTAGGGTTTTTTCCTTTTTTTTAAATTCTTGCTTTGGATATGCTAAACTGCGCTGCCATAGCATAGCTAAAGACTTGATCCTGCAAATGTTTATGCACGTGAGTAACTTCACTCGCATGAGTAGTCCCATTGAGTATAATGGGTTACTCATGTCAGTAAGTGTTTGTAGCACTGGATCCTTAAGAAAATTAGGGTGAAGGTGCATGCCTGGTTACAAATAACACAAGTAGAATGACAATTTTAAATCGTAAAGGTTTGTTATTTATTACAAAGTTATATATTTATATATATGTCACAATGACTTTTTAAATATTTATACATTGTTTCACTCTCTGTTAGGGAGATGGATTTTACTTGGATTGAAAAATTGTTTTTAATATAATTTTATAAGTATTTTCCATAATGTAGTATTTTAATTATGATCCGCAGGTGGACTCTTTCAGAGTTTAAAAAAAAAAAAAAAAGAGTTTATTAGTTCTGAATTATTTCATTTCAATTCATGATTTCAACCATATTCATTAAAGCTGAAAACCTGGGTCTGAAGGATCTCTGTTGACAGAAACACTAGCCTGGAGCAGAAAACTCAATAATAATTGATTACCCAGTCTAATGCAGTTTACTCTTGAGTTCTTTTCTTTGAAAAAGTCAGTTATTTTTTCCAGTATATTTTTATGCATGAGCCTACCTATAGAAATTAAATAATGTTTTTTTAAATAAATAGCATAATACTAAAAAAAAATTAAGTTATTTAAAGCATATTTAGCTCTGTCCCCAAAATGTTGATCTATTGAAGTATGAAGAAAAGAGAGCAGTCTTGTAATGAAAAAAGTTAAGTTGGAGGGACTGTCAAATGCAGTAAGCAGGACATCTTTTTTTTTACTCAGAATAAAATAATTTTAGGTAAAAATTTAAGATCAAACTCAGCTTCTGCCTGTTTTAATGTATGAGAGCTATCTATTTTTAAAATATTCACGATAAAATTGCAGCCACTGATCATACTGAAACAACAGTTTGATATTACACCTAGTTCTCTTGGACAGAAATTAAACACATTCATAGGCACACACAAAAACACATGGGAGTGCTGCATGCACAGGTCCTATTCAATGAACATGCAATGGGGCTCACAGGCATGGTTTGTCAATTGTGCTCAGAAGAATGGAAAGGGTACCTATTGGGTTTCTGGGGTAAACAAGCTGCTGTTTCCGTATGATCACTGGCTGGAATTATATCATGAATATTTTATGTTATAGCAGCTTGGCTTTATTTCTTCAGATGTATGCAAAGTGCAATAAAGTGGACTTTAGTTCTTTAAGGTTTCAACAAAAGTTCAGTACACCACGTTAATGCACCTACTTTGTTTCCATATCATCAGTTATACTTAGACCTCCCAGACTAATTTATGCCCTAAATTAAGAAAATTGTGAAATGATAGTGGTAGTCATTCTGAGGGGAAAGTATTCACCTTTGCTTCAATATGTCAATCAGTCAATAAATAAGTTTATATTGTGGGAGAAATTATGTGAAAGCAATTTCAATAGTGTAGAAACTTAAGACCACATCGTCAGTTCTGACTGACAGATTTCCCTTTGAAGTCAGTGCCTGCTCAAGAACTCTACATGTGAAAGTGGCTACTGAGTTAGATCACTATCTGCACTTTGCATATTAGAGCAGAGTAGTGAACTTATTTGACTGACTTGTACTGTCATGGAATTTACTACTTTTCTTTGAACAGCATGTGCAGTTTTCCCCCTAGATCCCTAAAAGGTCATGGCCCTTCCAAATTTTCACATTTTTACACCTATGTGTTTATTTCTCCAAAGATTTCTCTCTACCTTTGCAATAGGAAATAACAAAATAAATTATTAAACATTCTTCTAATGGTGTGTCTGTTTCCTGCAGCACTATGCATAGTCTCAAGCCTTGTAGTCACTAATAAAAAAAAGTTTTCTTCCACATGTTAGCTAGTGAAGACAAGACAGTTCGTAGTTTTCACAAGTATTAGTAGGTTGAGGTACAGCTAATGCATGTGAAAACTAAAAACTGCTGTGTATTCATTAGGATTTCACCTCATGTTAGTCACCATGTGCTAGCTAATGTGTGGAAAAAACACCTTTATTCCTAGTAAAGACACCCTCAGGAAGCAAGATGACTTTTGGAACCTCTTTGTTGAGGGGAGAGAATGAGCCTGATTTTGGTCCCTTCCCCTTAGGATTAGGTGGAATCAGAGGTGTAGGCTGAGGTGATGGAACATGTCAGTGGTTATAGGGCTCCTGGTCCTCCACAGTTATCAGGATATGTTGCAGTGGGGAGCTTAATAAATGTAGGAATGTCCAGCTTGGGAAGTTTTTTGGTTGCTATTTATGGCATGGTTCTTTGTGTTTGTTCTCACTCTACATAGTGGCAGGAGTGAGTGAATACCTCTCTCTAAAGGAGTAAAGGGAAGAAAAGAGACACCAGTCCCTCAAACTACCAGAGGGATGAGTAGGGTTGCTAGGCATCTGGTTTTCAACTAGAATGCCTGGTGGAAAAGGGACCTTGGCAGCTTCGGTCAGCACTGCTGACCAGACTGCTAAAAGTCCGGTTGGGGCACAGTGGGGCTAGGGCAGGCTCCCTGCCTGTCCTGGCTCTGTGCAGCTCCTGGAAGTGGCCAGCACATCTAACTCTTAGGCACAGGGGCTCTGTGGACTTCCTCCACTCCAAGTACCGGCTTTGCAGCTCCCGTTGGCTGGGAACCTAAATGGTTGAAACCTTAAATTTAAACTGGCTGTTTGTGGCCATTTCCTTAAGAAACTGAAGAAATGACGGAAACTTCAACAAATGATATATGTAATACAAGGACTGACCACTCCCCTGCTAGGGTTGCCAGAAATACAAGGACTATACTTACTAAAGAAACTGAAATGTGTTAATGGCAAAAAGCAAACTATACAGGAGATCTATCCACACATCTTCAAAGGGCTAGGAAGGCTGTCAGTAACAGTTTTATTTTATACTCCCCTATCAGTGACTTCCTTTGCTCTCTCAGCTCCATGCCATATCCTTGTACACTTGCTAGGGAACATCTCAGAAAAACTAAAAAAGAATGCAAGATATAGGGGTTATTTCCCAGACAGAAAAACCTACTGACTGATATGCAGGCATGGTTGCAATATGGAAACCCAGTTGCAAAATGTGTAAGGTCCACACACATCCACAACTTAATAAAAACGTGTGCGGAGAAAGACTCATGCTTCCTGCCACTGACCAGACATTAACTCAGTTATCAGAGACCAAAGTCTTTTCAAAGTTATATGCTACAGCAATCGTCTAGCAAATCCCCTTTGCTAAAGAAATTATAGTATTAACAGCATTCATCACTCCATTTGGAAGGTACTATTTCAATCAACTTCCATGCAACATATCTTCAGCACCAGAACATTTCCAGAAGAGAATCTCTCAGATCATGTAAGGTTTGCCTGGCATTCTTTGTCATGCAGATGATGTATTTGTATGAGGCAGAGAGAAAAATGAACATGATCAGTGACTAACTGTAGTTTTGAGGCAATTCCAACAAGCTGGCCTCACAGAATGAAAAATGTGAATTTGGAAAGGAACAGATAATATTTATAGGACACATAATTAGCAAACAGAGAATTCAGACCTTTGTAGAGGGTTGCAAGGTCTTTAGCAAGGAAAAAACAGAACTATTACTCTCTATAAAACTACCTGACAGACCTTGGCAGCGGGTAGCCGCAGATTTATTTTTCTGGAAAAGACGCACACAAGTTACTGTAGTCAATTACTTATCCCGATATATTGACTTAGCCATACTTAAGAATGCTTCATCGGCACAGGTCAACCAGGTACTAAAGTCAGTATTTGCAAGTTCCTGACGTCCTATATCTGATAATGGACCTCAGTTTGCCACAGAACAAAAGCACTACCTGAACTGAGATACAGAGAACAAAGTTTGTCTCAAAAGCTGCCAATCACTTGGAATTGTTTGGAACTTGCCAGAAACTTCCAGATCCTACCTTAGAGAGACACCAAAATGACTTCTCTGGAGGACGTTGGTTAATCTTCAGTGTTTCCCAACACAAGAAGGAGAGGATCTTAGAACTCCAGGTACTCTCTCAGGAAGTGAGCTCCCTCCACAGGAAACTGTGCATAAAGTCAACTGAAAGTGAGACCCTGGTTCTCACAGCCCCCTTCCCTCACCCCCCAGGTCTTGATCTTTAGAATAGTAATCAGGACTGCTATTTAAAGGTAATTGATAAGGAGGCAGAGTGGTAAATAGTTTGAGGGAATTTGACGTTTACTTTTGGGTGGGGGACCGTGCATACACACCTGTAATTTAAATTTTAATCTTTTATTATAAAGAAAAGGAGATGTGGAATGGTTATAGAGTTCCAAGTCCTCTGTAGTTTCCAGAGAGGACCAGGATGTGTTGCAGTGGGGAGCTTAACAAAGAGACGATCTTTCTGCTTCGGAATTTCTCTAGTTGTTGCTTTCTTTGTGTTTGTCCTCATGCTACGGAACATACATGCAAGTGAGCATGTGTTTTCCTATATGTTGCCTATCTGGAGAACAGAAACTCTTGACCTCAAGTTCATAGGTCAAATCTAGGGAAAAGTCCAATTTGAATGACATCTGGACAGTATCCCAAAAGGAATTCCATCAAAAGTTTGGAGGTTTTGGGAGGAGTAGGGGTTGTATGGAAAATACTTTTTTGACCAAAACAAATAATTTTTGAGAAGCATTTTTCAGTTTGGTTTAAAATTTTTTTTCTTATTTTGGTGGTGATGGGAAAAGTCTTTCTCCCATTTGTTTTCTCTTTTTCACTTGAAAAAGGTGGAAAATATGTACTTTCCCCTTCCATTAAAATTAAAGTAATCATTTTGAAAATTATTTTGAAATTTATTATAGAAGAAACAAAAACATTCACGGAAAATTTTGGATGAAATTATTTTATGTCTGTTGAATCCCTCCCTCATTTTTTTGGTCCAGCTCTAAATAATGCTCATAACAAAGAGAGAGAAGGGGGGGAGATAATTTCTTTGATTGGAGCAACTTTGATTGGTGAGAGAAACATGCTTTCAAGCTATACAGAGTGACCTGAAGAAGAGTTCTGTGTAGCTTGAAAGCTTGTCTCTCTCAGCAGTTGAAGTTGGTCCAATAAAATATATTACCTCACCCATTTTGTCACGCTAATATCCTGGGACCAATATGGCTGCAACAACACTGCTCATAACACAGGCATTTTTGCTTATATAATAAACTATTTTGATACCTGTAATCTTTATAAAGTCATTTTGATTTGTTCTTCCATGGGAAACCTATTTTCTAAAGGAAACAAATATTTAGTGTTTTCACTGCAATTATTATATATTTGCACTTCAGCATATCCAATTATTTCCACATTGATTCATTAGCTTTTCCATTATATTATACTTAGTAGACTAACTGGCCAATATGAATTGTGTTCTGTTGGGTGTACTTGTGCCTGAGTAGAATTTTTGTTTGTGTCTTTAATATTTTTAATTGACTTCTGGATACTCTAAAATGTGATAATATGGTTGGGTATTTTGCATGAAATTAACTGTAGATGCAATGGATTACTCCTGAGGGAATTCTGCGCCAAAAAAGAAAATTCTATGCATAATGTATTAAAATTCAGCAAAATTCTGCAAATCTTATATGTCAAATAAACATGAGACTCCAACATGGCATTGGGGAGCACAGGCCACTGGCTGCACAGAGGTGGGAAATCACTGTGCAGCTCCTACGTGGGATACAGACTCAACAGTGAGGCTGTGTCCAACCCTGACACAGCGCAAGGACAGGACCTGCCCCAGAGACACCCCAAGGCCCTGCCCCTCCATGCCAGGTGCACCAGGTGTGGGCAGGCAGGCTCAGCAAGGTAGGATCCAAATGTGGAGGGGCTTAGTGTGGGGGGATCCAGGTGTCAGTTGAGAGCATTCTGTGTCATGCTGTCTGGGTGCAGGCAGGTCAGTGGGGGATCTGAGGGGAGTCTGGATGCACAGGGGCTTGTTGGGGGGTTCTGGGGGCAATGCTAATAGGACTCTGCAGGGGGGTCCAGGTGAAGATGCTGGGGCTCAGCTGGCGTGGGAGTCTGGGTGTAGGAGGGATAGAGCTTGGGGGGAGGGTCTAGATGCTAGGGGAGTGAAGTTGGAATCTGGGTGTGGTTGGTTGGGGCTTGGTAGGGTAGGGATCTGGCTGCAGGTGACTCAGGATGGTCCAGGTGCAGGAGTAATGGTGCTCATTGGGGGATTCTGGTTGTGGGTGGGGGGGTAAGGCTCGGCAGGAGGTTCTGGGTATGGGGGGAGTCTGGATGCATGAGAGATGGGCGGATGGGGGAGCAGCTCCCTGTACAGTGACCCCTCCCCCTGCAACAGAGGAGTGATGCATGCATGAAGCGTGGGGAGGGGGTGTTTGCAGAACTTCCTACAGCTGGGGGAGACATCTGGGGGTGGGTCTGACATGGCTCTGGATGCTGTGTACGGGAAGATGAAGTCCTGTCCTCCTCCGCAAAGCTGGGGCTAGCAGCTGAATCTGGTGCAGGGTAGGAGTCACCAGCTGGGTCTTTCCCAGTCCCACCCCCTACCTCATAGTGATTTACCTCTCTGTCGGCTGCCCTGGGCACCTAAAATATACTGCTGGGGAGGTCGTATGACCACTCTTGTGGCTTCTTTTTGCTTCCTTGTGAGAGAGTCAGTTTTTTTCAGGGAAGCAAAGAAATCGGTAGGGGACATAAATTCTGCACAAGCACTGTGGTGCAGAATTCCCCCAGGAGTAAATGGATGTAGAAGATTGAGACAACATTTTTTGATAATTTAACGTAGGCAAGGTATTGGGTGCGGAGAGGGCAGAAATCTGTTGTAACACAGAGAAAACACACTTAAAGCTTTGGAGGAAATCGGTATTGAAAAAAACCCAAGTAAATTAGGTAGCCTTAGTGGAAGCTATTCACATACTTTAAGCATGTCATTGTTGCAAGTAATAGTTGCCAACTGCCAAGAGTAGCAGTTAATCTGCTAATGGGAACACTGGACCCTTTGAAAAGCCATTTCAAGTACCAAGTATGTATCAGTGGTTTAATAATTACTCGAAGCAGCTATATTCACTAAATATGCCTTTGCTTTCCTGTTTTACTTCTCAACACTAAGTTCCAGCTCATAATGGAACACACAGATCTGTAAGGTAATAATAATGCAGCTACGCTAACAATAAATGTGTCCTCTTTAAAGTACAGAATATTTCTTGTTCCAGATTCTTGAGCTTGGAATATATTTGTAAAGAATATTTAAAAAGACTGTTTTAAAACTAATTACAGCATAGCCAATTTAGTAACTTGACTAGAGAATTAATCCTCTTGAATATATAGGGTCAGATCTTCAAGCCACCTACTATCCCCCAGGACTGCTTTGTGCTGCTCTAATGGAACAGAAAAGCTGGAAAGGCAAGTCATCCGCTATCTAGGGATTCTCCTATTGTAAGGAAGATCTCCAGGTCACTCAGGGTATGTCTACAGTGCAATTAGACACCTCTGGCTGGTCCATGCCAGCTGACTTGGGCTCGGAGGGCTCAGGCTGAAGGGCTGTGTAGCTGTGATGTAGATCTTCTGGGCTTGGGCTGGCGCCTGAGCTCCAGGACCCTGCAAGGTGGGAAGGTCTCACAGCTCGGGCTGCAGCCTGATGGGGCTGTTGTAGACGGGTACATATTAGAGCATCTCTGACGTTGTTCCAAGTTGTGCTGAGGCTAAACTGGCCTCAGAGGGCATAAAAGTGACATACTGCCACCTTTGCTTGCACAAGCACGTGCCTCTCAGCTGTGCTGGACGGAGGGCCGTAGACTAGACAACATTTCAAATTGTGACTTCAGATATTAACACTGCACCTTAACTTGTCTCTTTTAGCATGGCTCTTCGTATCCATGTTGGCTTACTTCACAGTGAGCACAAGAAACAAATCTTTCGTACTGATACAGGCTTCTTTGTAGCTGTATTCTACTGATGGCAGCTATGTATTTCAATAGATTTGCTGTGTATATGTGTGTGCGCGCATGCGCGTGCACTAAGGGAGACTATCACTCTTCTGAAAAAACATTGCACTGTCTGCTGTTAAAGCTGACCACAGATGCACAGTAGAATGTAATTTCCTATTCCAGCATTGGAGCCATGACCAGATATGTGTTACTGATGGTCTCTAGAAGGCTAATTGTAAATCAATGCTAATTTGCTCTGCCTTTTTTATTATCCCATCTTTTGAGAGAGGCAAGCATTTCGGGTGTTTATGAAAATGTGACAGTGAAAGCTCTGTGCACACCCTGCGAAAGATGAGGTAGCCAGAAGATGTACTGAGCAGTTAAAGTACTGTGTCAAAAAGCTCTGTGTTAATGGTTAGCCAATGAGCGACCCCATTACAGACAGCATAGAAATAAGGTTTTCTCAAGAATTTGAATAGCTAAATAGAGATGAGTTGACTCTGTCTTGCTAATTGTTATTTCTTGTGCTCTCTCATGTGAGAAACAGTTTCTTATATTTTGGAAAAAGAATCTTGAAAAACAGAACCTGAAGTTCTAAATGAGTTTTTTACAGAAAGCAACAACTTTGTGTAGACAGAGCAAACAAATAAAAAGTAACGTTGTTGAGTGTGTGTGGCAAGAATGCTGGGCTCTTCTGTTAAACCACTCTGTTACTTTTAATGCAGGGGTCTAATGGCTGCTAATGGGTATGTTCTGCTGATTCAAAATGGTAGATATAGCCTATTAATTCTACCAGGATCTGAGGGATGTGTCCCCACCCTCTGGTCAGAGGAAAGAAGGGACATCTTACAGGAGATCCTAAGAATGGCTGGGCTTTGGGAGAAAATGTAGGCTGGTTTTAATTTTCTTTTACTGTTATCTGAATTACCAATAAAGTCAAACTCAGGAAGCAGATGTTTGACCTTATGCAGCTTGTATTGATTTTATTTGAAATGGAGTGCTAATGCCACCTTAAGGAACAATGTAAACGTGAAAGTTTGCATGTAGCACAAAATCAGGGACATCTAGTTAAGGGAAAATATATGGATACATTATACAGACATGGACATTGTGAAAACAGCCCAAGTCATGCATAGGATGCAGCATATAAAATACCAGAAGATAAAAACAAAATAAATTTTGAACCACTAGTGCTAACAAATATTGTGCATTAATAAAAAGTATATCAAAAATAAATCTAATTTCTTTATATTTAAATAATCACTAAAACCCCACTATAATACATAAAGCTTGATGTTTGATGACCACCCAATAGTCAAACTGATCATATATAAGTAGAGCCAGATCCAGAGCCCAGTGAAGTCAGTGAGTTATTTCAAAGTCCTTCAACTTTGAATTAGGCCCATAATTAATTAACCCAACTAGCCAATAAATCAAAGCAGCAAAACAGTCCCGTTACCCCACCAGGACACCCATTTCATAAATGGCTTTTGCAACATGCCTGAAAATCATCAACATTATTTATACGAGAATACAAGACTATTTCTTACTCTTTATTGGACTAAAAAAATGAAATAGAAACATATCAGAGATAACTAGTGTTGGAGATGTGATAGAATATGCTGAGCATACCTAATTGTGTAAACTATAAAAGTAATGGGAAAATATGTAACAGAATGTGCTATTGAAACAAAAGGAAAGTTCTCCACTGGATTCAAGCACGATTCCACTTATTATAAATCTAGTTTTTTTCGCACATTATTTCTTCATGTGAAATTTTTGTGCATCTCATAACAATGGACATCTGAAAAGGTCTGAACCGCTGAATGGATTTCAGAAATTTCAGTGTACCAATAATGAAGAGCTGGTTTATACAGGGAGGAATAATACTTCTCAAAAAGTTGGAATCCGTGGCTAGTTACAGTGATGTAAACTATTATTTTTACTGTACTCCATATGGCGCACAAACATGTAAGTCACATATGAATTATGGAAATGTATGTGAGTGTTTTCAGGATAAGGGCTTGTATTTGTTATCTTGAAATCTTGCTAGATGTAACAGGAATATTTGATACTTACTGAATACTTATTTAAATAAAAGTTTTTTAAACATCCAATAAAGATTAAGTACTAAAAGTTGGTACATGAATAGAACTATCTGACTAAAAATGGAGTCTGGAAAGGTTTATAAAATGAAGTAGACACAATGGAAAATGTGATTAAAAGAAGGGTCAGTAGGCATGAATTAATAAAGCACACCAGAAAGGAGTTGTATGCTACAAAAATACTATTTTATGATGTAAATGTTTTTAATTTGAAGATATCAAAGTGCATTACAAATATGGGAAAATATTCCTGTTTTACAAACACAGAAACAATTCACAACTCTGGATGTAGCATAACACATATCTAGAAAAAAGAAATAAAACAGTGCAGGATATATTAAACGGAGAATGAAGTTGGAAATTATTGCTTTTTGTGAGACATCCTTACTCTGATAAAATCTCAAATAAAAGGAACGATATTCAGAATCTCAACTACCTTTTTATTTTCCTGTATTAAAATTTCACTATAAAATGATATGTTTGCGTTTTATCTATTTTTTACAGTTTGGTTCTACTGTGAAAATTGCCTGTGTAAAAATAGGACTTTCTTACTTATTAAGCTACTTGTATATTTAGAATCACAACTGGACTGAACACAGAAAATATTTTAAAGTGTAGAATGCTCTGTAGGATTCTGAATTAGTATTACTTGCCTTATAGATGTGATGTCATCGTGGGGTGATTTGTTCAGTCAGCAGGCCTGTTGGTCTAGGCCTCCGACTCCAGCCTTTCTATGAGTTCATGGTGTGTCTACCCTCTGGATGAGGTCATAGCTGGACTGGCCTCTTTGATGGTAATCCTTAGCCCTTCCCTAATTGGGGCCAGGAGCATAGCTCTATGATGGGTTGCGGGGGAGGGAGCAATAAGTGAAGCAGCATGAACCAGCCTAAGTTTGGCTGGTCCAGTTGCTCATCTTCCCTGTGCTAGTTCCTACCATCACAGTGTCTGTTTGTGGTGCACTCACTTTGGACTTAGGGTCCTTATTTCTAATTCCCTGCAGTCTAGGGCCAATGCTTGCAATGCCTTCTCAAGTCCTTGTTCACAGTTCTCCCTCCCTCTTGGGGAGTGCCTGGTGGGTGGGGGCAAGACTCCAAGCCAAGTCCCTTTGTGGAAGTTTCCTTGCCTATTGCTGCAGAGTGGTGCTCCTCCAGGAAATGGTCTTCTTTCTCCCCTCACTCGCCTCGGGCTGCTGAAACGCCCTTTATTCTGGTCTTCTCACAGGATCATGCTTGCCTGGGGGTGGGGCCTCCCTGGTCCCATACTGCTCCAGCACTTCCCTTGTCTCTACCATAGTGTGGTATGTGTAAATCCCATCACAGATGTGTTTTAATTAAATTGGGTAGCAATTAAATGTAATGTCTGTGGAATAAGTTAACCTTTGTGGATGAGGCTCAAGAAAAAAACAAGTGCATATTAAAACAGGACATTGCTCCATACATGTTGCAAAGCAAATTGTGCATACCAAGAACCCAGAGAAGCTAGAATTTACAAACATAAGTTTTTTTTTAAATGTTTTAACCCATGTTCAATCACAGATTATTTTTAAAGGATATCATAGAATATACCAGCTGTATAAAGGACCGTATAATAAAGTCGTCATACATTAGTTCCTCCCTCTAATTCATTTGATACCAAGTAGTTATCCTACTTCTGGAAGGCTTTGCAAAGCCCCTTCTAGATTTGTCCAGGATTAGCTAAATTGTTTAAACAATTTTTTTCTGCCTTTGGAGAATATTACAACAAGCCTGCATTCCTTTGCCCCTCCCTCTCCTTACTCCCATGCTGTAGGAGCTATCTTGAGATACTGGAGCCATGGAAACCAAGGTTTTCTGGTCTATGTGCTCAGATGCCATTATCTGAACTTCAGCTTCAGTCAGTGAAATATCCAAATTTTTCACAGACCATTGTCAAACAAGTTCAAGGGTCAGAGTTAAAAATGCTGTGCTAAGGTAAAAGCAAATCAAATCTCAAGCCTTAAATAATGTTATGAGTCTGGTTGGAAGGAAAAGCTGTGACATTTTGTATTTTTCAATCCTCCAAGTCTATAACTCACCTTATTGTGCTGAAGTCTCAGATTGTCATGCTACATGTCATGAACCAGACTTTAGCCATCTCGTAACTGGAAAAAGAAATGTCACTTTGGGTGTGGACTGTTAAAATTGTGTAGCAGAGATTAAGAGATGGACTTACAGCGTATGTACAAAACACAGATGCACAAATATGAATGAAGACACTCTGAAAGCCTTAACTTGAATATTTGTGTTGATTCAAGGGGCATCAAATCATCTGAAAACAATTGCAATTCTGCACTACTTTTGTTAGAAGTAATACCTACAACTATTAGAACCAAAAGTGAATAGAAGGGAAATATTTTCCTGTTTTTCCCATATATCTGTTTTGGGTAGTTCTCTTTGTAGTCCATTAATCCAGTTTCCCTTGTCATCTGTTTGGGTCTTCCATATAGCAGGAAGAGAAAGAAAAAACATTTTTCTAAAATAGGGGTTTCAAATAAGTAAAAAAAATTAATTGCGATTAATCATGGGATTAAAAATAATTGTGATTAATCACAGGTTTAATTGCACTGGTAATAGAATGCCATTTAAATATTTTTGGATGTTTTCTACATTTTCAAATCTATTAATTACAATTACAACACAGAATACAAAGTGTCCATTGCTCACTTTGTTTGATTACAAATATTTGCACTGTAAAAAAGATAATGAAAAGTGTTTTTTCAGTTCACCTCAGATAAGTACTGTAGTGGAATCTCTTTTGTGAAAGTGCAATTTACAAATGTAAATTTTTTTTTTTACATAACTGCACTCAAAACAATGTAAAACTTCAGAGCCTACAAGTCCACTCAGTTCTACTTCTTGTTCAGCCAATCTCTAAGACAAACAAGTTTGTTTATATTTATGAGATAATGCTGCATGCCTCTTATATGCTAAACATTTGTATGCTCCTTCATGCTTGGATCACCATTCCAGTGGACATGGATGGAAGCATGTCTTCTGGAATGTTGGCAAAAGCATGAAGGGGCATACGAATGTTAGCACATCTGGCATGTAAGTGCTATTCAATACTGGCTGCAACAGTGCCATGCGAATGACTGTTCTCACTTTTAGGTGACATTAGGAAGAAGCAGGTAGCATTATCTCCAGTAAATGTAAACAAACTTATTTGTCTTAGCGATTGACTGAACAGGAAGTAGGACTGAGTGGACCTGTAGGCTCCAAATGTTTACATTGTTCTATTTTTGAGTGCAGTTATGTAAGAAAAACAATCTACATATGTAAGTTGCAGTTTCACGAAAGAGATTTCACTACAGTGCTTGTATGAAGTGAATTGAAAAATACTATTTCTTTTATCTTTTTTACCGTGCAACCATTTGTAATAAAAAATAATATAAAGTGAGCACTGTGCACTTTGTATTCTGTGTTGTAAGTGAAATCAATATATTTGAAAATGTAAAAAAAAAAAAAAAAATCCAAAAATATTTATAATAAATTTCAGTTGGTATTTTGTTATTGTTTAACAGTGCAATTAAAACCACAATTAATTATGGTTAATTTTTTAATCAAGTTAATTTGTTTTTGAGTTAATTGCTTGAGTTAACTGCAATTAATTGACAGCAATAGTAAAAACAGGACAACTTGACTGTAAAGCTGAAAAGTTTGTCATGGGGAACTAGGAGCAGGTTTAGAACCTGAAATTACTTTTAACTGTTTTTTTAAATAACTGACTGGATTTCCCTTTCAATCTTACCCTTCTTATTACTTTTCCTTTTTCAAATATATAAACCTAAGATCTTTGACTTAGTCTCATGTAACTTGCCAGCGGCAGCTTCAACATCTCTCACCTCCCTTCCTGGCACTGGGCAAGCGTCTGCCCCCAACCAACCTCAATGAGCCATTGCACATAACCCCAGCGCTGGGGCAGCAAAGCGGGAGGTTGCACTGCTGGGAACAGTGGGAAGATGTTACTTTCGGCCTGTGCAACAACCAGGATGCTCTTGCCCTGTGGTCCTGGATATTGTCTGGCCTCCAGGAAGGGTAATAGTACATCAGCAAATCCATCATTTGATGATTTCAGCTCCTATCAGCACTTCCTCTCCACATCCTTTCCAGCACTGGTACCATGAGCCCCTTTAGGTCCTGTTCCTCGCCATCATGGTAGAGTGGCTGTGGGAGGTGGACTGAGTTGCCAGAGTTGCCAAGGCTAAAGGAGTATGCAGAGTTCACCAGCTGGCTAGAAGAGCAGTTTTCTCCCTAAAAAGAGACCTTCTAATGCAGCAGCAGCTCCAGCTCCTCTCAGGCTCCCTCTTTCACTTACACTGTCAACTTTTATGGCAAACTTCAAAAAGAGAAAACAAACTCCCAACCCGGTGACATTCCTTTCCGCTTCTTGTAAGCAGCTTTCAAGACCATGCCTCAAAAAGTGCTCTCTGAACTTCACCTCCCTTGGTCCTATCCCTGAAGCGGGGCAGCCCTAGTGGTTCTTTGTGAAGTGTGCTGTCTGCCCTGTGACTGCTGTAGGTTCTTGGAAAAGGGAAGTGCTGGGGAGCTGCTGCAACAGTGGAGGAAAACCCCTACAAGGTAAATTAAAAAAAAAAAGTAATTGGAGGTTCTAATGATAGCAAGTTGAAATAATTTTCAAAATGTTCTTAGCGAGTTGATTACAAACCACCTAATTCAAGTGTTGCTTCTGTAGTTTGACATCACCAGAACAGCCTGGCGGAATTACAACTCTGGGATTTGCCATGACCAGTTGTTTGTTGTATAGCCTGTATAAAACACATTGATTTTATGCTACCAGTGTTAGCTAATATAGTAATTATTCCTTATTACAGAAATATTAGTCATATTATGCAAAATCCCATGTGATCTATAGACTGCATCATCCTAAAAGTTGCACGGTATTGGGACGTGCAGTAAAAGAAGAAAAAAAAAGTTAAGGAAAGTGTCTGCTAAACATATACAAATGACTCTCAAAATACAAATATTGTTAATGGCGGCTGAAGAATAATACAGATGGATTCTGCTACCGTGACCACGTTTATTTTCTGTAGCCTTTGAAAAGCATTTTGGGATCTGAACACATTGCAGCTGCCAAAGCCTCAGTTTGCCTGTGCTTGGAAAAGCTGAATTTCTTCTTGTGCGTCCTCCTTCCCCCTCAAGCAGGCTGACTGCTTACAGTTGTGGTACCTGACCTACTTTTTCATAATTTCCCCAAAGGTAATAAACATCCTCTCTAATTTCCCAACATATGAGAAACAGCTAACCATGACCATCCACCCACTTCTAAGGACAATCTATAGCTATATGCTGTACCAGAGTCCCAGCAGCTCTTATTCAGGGTTGATTTGAATACTGGGTCATACAATACAATAGTTTTGCCTCAGCATTATCTATTCAGGAGCTCTTCATGATTATTTTAATTTAGAAGGACCTTAAATTACATCCTGTAAACTACTGTAGTCATGAGGATGAGAATAATTATTTATTATGTTTGAGGTCAAAATACCCTCTGAAATTTTATTTTTGCTATCCTAATGTATGTAATTATGGCAAGCCAGAGCCTTAACAAGATTTTATGAATAAATAAATCAAAATGAATATTTTAGAAAGACCCCTCTGACATTGGCTTATATTTCAAGTTGATACTCAGAGTTGTTGAGCAGAGCAACAGGATCACTGATTTATCCTTTTCTGTTTGCGGCACTGCGAGAATATTAATTCTGCAAAGTGTCTGTTAATTACTGGATCAGGTATTGGAAGCAAGTGAGTCTGAATCTTCGGTGATTTATATCTGTGACTGTACACTTCCTGTGGAGTATACAGTACCTTCCATAAACAAAAGGTGTTCTTGAAATTACTGGGAGGGAACAATTTTTTTATGAACCGTACGTGTGATGCCACAAAAAAATACAATAGGCAGTGTATGTGTTGCTGAGCCAAGATTGTTGTGTGCTGCTGAATCATTTTTCTCAGAAACGATTGTTCTTCAGATAAGACAGTTTTTTTGGCCTGACTCATAATTACAGCTTTACCAAATTCACAGCTGTGAAAAACACGCCACAGACCGTGAAATCTGTATAGTATAGGGTAAAAGCACACAAAAGACCAGATTTCACTGAGACCAGCATTTCTCAAATTGGGGGCCCTGACCCAAAAGGGAGTTGCAGGGGGATCACAAGGTTAATTTAGATACTTTATGGTATTACCACCCTTACTTCTGTGCAGCCTTCAGAGCTGGGCAGCCGGAGGGCGGCTGCTATTGGCCAGACGCCCAGCTCTGAAGGCAGCACCCCATCAGCAGCAGCACAGAAGTAGCCATGCCACCCATACCATGCCGTACCATGCCACCCATAGGCAACAACTCTGTGGGTGCTCTGGGGCTGGAGCACCCATGGGGAAAAATGGTGGGTGCTGAACATCCACTGGCAGCACCCCATCAGCGCCCCCGCTCCGATGTTTCTTCCCACCCCGCCAGCAGGCCCTGCGGATCAGTGCCTCTCCGTTCCTCCTTGCGTCTCCCGCTGCCGCAAACAGCTGTTTCGCAGTATACAGGAAGCTGGGAGAGAGGCGGGAGGAGCGAGGACGTGGTGCACTTGGGGGAGAGGGCAGGGCGGGGTTTGGGTGGGAAGTGGTGGGGCCTTACAGGAAGGGGTGGAGTAGGGGAAGGGCCTGGGGCAGAGCCAGGGGTCAAGCACCACCCGGCACAGCAGTCGCCACTCTCCAGTTCTGAACGCAGCGCTGCCACCAGCAGCGCTCCAGAAGTAAGAGTAGCAGAATTGCAACACCCCCCTACAATAACCTTATGGACACCCACCCAAGCTCCTTTTTGGGTCAAGATCCCTACAATTACAATACCGTGACATTTCAGATTTAAATAGCTGAAATCATGAAATTTACAATTTTAAAAATCCTACTATCATGAAATTGACCAAAACTCTTCTTCCCACACTATAATATATATTCAAGAAGATAAAAAGCTGCTAGTTGTTTATTATATTTATGGAGTTCACCAGGATTTTGCCAATTATTAATTAACATTTCCACTTTTGTTGTCTTTTATATAAGATAGGCATTACAAAGTGTGTGTATTGAAATTGTTATGGGAGAGATATTAAAGTACTTTTTGACTATATAGAAACACCTGGTGTACAGTAAATGTTTACTAAAATACATTAACCCCAATAACCTGACAGACTCTCCATGACTTACTCTAATACAATTTCAGAGTAGCAGCCGTGTTAGTCTGTATCTGCAAAAAGAACAGGAGTACTTGTGGCACCTTAGAGACTAACAAATTTATTTCAGCATAAGCTTTTGTGTGGACCCACAAAAGCTTATGCTGAAATAAATTTGTTAGTCTTTAAGGTGCCACAAGTACTCCTGTTCTTTTTTCCTAATACAATTGTGTTCCTTGCTGTTCTTTAGGATTCATGCTGTTCCTTAGCACACATGCTGCATTCCTCATTTAACATACTCTGTCCCTCACCTAACCACATAACTTTTCTTGGCAAAGGGGCAGAGCTTCCTTCTGGTCATTCTGGGTAGGTGTCATTTGTACACATTCCTTGATACCCTTCCCTAAAAATTCCTCCTCCAAATATTCTCCCATGGTATGCGGATCACAGGCTATCCTGGACATATCGCAGCAAGGCTTCATGAGAGAAAGGGGCCTTGGTGCAGATTGTTGCTCTTCAAGGCTAGAGTTGAAAGGTTTTGAGCCTTGGATATGATCTTCTGGAGGCTAGGTGGTTCTGTTCTGCCTGCCCTGTAACTGCCTCTTCTGGCTGCTTCCCTTTTTGCAGAAAAAGCAGAGACAAGCTGTGAGAGGAGGAGGAGGAAGGAGAAGGTAAAACAAAATGGTATCCTCACTCACCCAACCTTCTGTTTCAGTGTCAGGATTATCTCCTTTTGCCCACCTCTCCTCTAATCTCCGGTGATGAAGTGATGATCTAATAGAGATCAAGAGTGGAGTTAGACAAGGTGATATAATTTCACTGACTTTATTCAACATTTACAGTGAGTGTGATTAATTGAAAAAAACAGAAGGTATGAAGATGAATGGAAAAGGGTGAGTAACATTTGCTATGCAGATGACAGTGCTGTTTGCTGATTCAGGAGGACTCACTCAATTAGTAGAGATTATGGATGAATATGGCAAAGAATATGGTCTAGAGTTGAATGTGGACAAGACAAAAACTATGGTGGTATCCAGTGATCCTGGGAAAACATGTAAGATTTTTCTTGAATGCTTGTTCATGTCCATTCTATTGTAGGTGTGTGTGCTTGCCATATGCACCAGTGCTGGAAGCCTTTTTTCTCAGTGGTATGGCAGAAGGACATTGCTGGCACATGATGGCATATATCACATTAGTAGATGTGCCGGTGAATGAGCCTCTGATGATGTGGCTGGTATGGTTGGGTCTAGGCAATGTTTCCCAGGATCCTGGCGCCAATCACTCACTGTCTGGTGCAGACCTGTGGAGGAATGTCACCAGTCCCCAGAGTCCCAGCGCTGATCCTGGGAGTGGCTGAGTTGATATCCATACTTGCGGCGTGGAGCAACACCACTCTCAAAGCGTGAGGCATCAATTGCCAGGGTACCGTCACTGATCTGCCAAATGCTGCCACTGATTACCGGAGGCGTGGCACGGAGAGCCGTCTTCCTGGTACAGGTCACCGTTGGAGATCCATGGAGAAGGTCTATGAGAACAGGCGGCTTTGGTACCAGCCTGGTCCCCCGGACGAGTCTCTTCTTCCTCAGGCTCGGAGAGTGAGGAGGAAGATCTGCCTGCAAGCCCAGGCCACTCACCAGGGTCATCGGCATTCCCCTCTGGGGCACCAGTATCTGCATAGCCCCAGGTCCAGTGGCCAGCCCCCTGGCAACTGGAAGTCCTGAGGGTTTCCCCATCTGTTGCAGGAACATCAATCAGTCTTAGGGGCATCCAAAAGACGGTTGGTGATGGTCTCCTGCCCGTCCCCTGAGTTGGATGCGGAGTCAGAGCAAAATCCCCAGGCTTGGCCAAGGTCAGGGCTCCCCGGCAGAAGTGGTGGAGTTGGCAGACCCACCTGTACCTGCCTCCTCCTCGCCAGATGAGACAATAGCAGGGCCTTCTCATGTGTTTCCCCAGAATGATGCAAGGGCCCACCAGGAACCTTTGAAGAGGGTAGTATCAAACCTGGAGCTAGAAGCCGAGGAGCTGGCAGAGCCCTCGGACTCCCTGTTCGGTATATTAAGTGCAGCAACCCCCTCCAGGGTGGCATTGCCAGTACCCGAGGGAGTGATGAAACTAATCAAGGCCCTGTGACAGATAACCTCCTCCCTGCCATCCATCTCTAAGCGGATGGAAAGAAAATACTATATTCCCGCTAAAGGTTTTGAATATCTTTATACCTGTCCCACCCCAAGCTCATTGGTTGTGTCGGCAGCCAGTGAGCATGATTAACACAGGCAACTAGGATTGGCGCCTAAGAATAAGGAGGCAAAGAGGCTCAATCTCTTTGGTAGAAACATTTATTCTACCTCCAGCTGAGAGTGGCTAACCATCAGGCGTTGCTTGTCCGCTATGATTTTAATATCTGGCAATCCATGGCCAAATTCTCAGACTCCCTGCCAGAGGAACCCAGGAAGCAGTGTTCCCTGAAGGTCAACAGATTAATGAAAGAAGGGTCTAAATCTCCTTACAAAGGTCTGTACATATGCATAGACCCTCTTTAGAAAGGGGAAACTGCATTTAAGGAAACAATCAGGTACTGATGTGCAGCAGTAAGTTAGTTGTCTATGTGGGACTTCCTTACCCATGTACTAATGTCTGTTATGTTCTTCACACAGGTCAGGTTAACAGCACAAAAGTACAACTTCGATTGGGGAAGATTATACTTGGAGGAAACAATGTGGGTATTTTACAGCCAGATCACTGGTCTGCTCCCATAAATAAACTTTACCATGACGATCTTGAGACACAGTATAGGCCAAGTGCTTTTGCCCAATTCAAAGTAACACTTAACCCTCCATTCTTACTTTTATGTGAATCAGATCAGCTGTTGATTAAATTGCTAGGCAAAGACTTTTAGCCTTTAATTATCACTGAGTGTATTTTCACTTTCACTACTTGCCAAATCGCTTAAATTTCTGTCTTGCCGTATTAGCATATTCCGCCTCTTCTTTTGCTGTCATGGAGTGGGGAAGCAACTCCTCTTTTAGGGGATTAAACCTTCTTTTGCTAATCATTCACATTGTGACTCTGTACCTGGGATACTTGTTCCTGTTGGTGTTTGTACGGCCCAGTAGATATGAATCTGTCCCTGGAATTGGAGGCTACTCTGGACGTCAGAGCCACCAAATAAATGTCAATTCACTAAACACTCCCTAGTATTGAATTTATCACTGCAAAAGTCACAAACACTGCATTGTAACCTGCCAGGAGGAGAAGGCTGATTAGAAGAGTCATTTGTGTTTATATGCAAATATCTCTGTCATGGGTAGGAACAGGAATACAGGAAAATGCTAAATACAGGTTTGATCTTGTGTGTAATAGTGGTTATTTCAATGGGGTCCAGTAATGATGATTTTAGCTTTTCAACACAAGACCCCCAGGAGCCATAAAGGCAATGTTAATCTGACTGCTGCAATAAAATGTACGGTAAGAAAACTCCTTAATAATATCACTGTACACTGTTGTGACTGTAACATTTCATGGAGTGAGTCATCAGAGACAGAACTTATTTATCATTGTTGAAGCAAATTGATCTTGGTTTTACTTACACACACACACACACACACACACACACACACACACTGTAAATGTTGGACAGAAATTGTGTTGATTTTTTTTGACCTTTGCTTCTCAGCTGTTGTGATTTCTAAGAGTGCTATCAGTGTTTGTCATAAAGGCATGATTGCATCCTAAATTCTGCCAGGAAGGTTATAAAATTCAGCGTGCTCTTGTTTGAAATGGTTGAGGTACATACAGAGCGCATTTGTGTAGCTGAGAGGGGGAAGATGAACATTAAGCCAGCACTGCTGCTTCTCAGTTGACTTGCATATAAATTATATATGCTTGTCTTCTGGTCCAATGGTTAATTTTCCTCCATGCTAGTGGGTTGGGTGGTTTTTTTGTTTGTTTGGTTTTTTTTTGCTGCTGTTCCCACCAAAGGTCAGTTAGATCAAATTATAGCTGCTTGTGCAGTTCTAGCGTAAAACATGCTTCTTCAACAGCTTTTCTCTAACTATTCACTGTAATAAAATCAGGATTGAGTTTTCATTGTGCTAGACAGGGACATAAGAATACACAGGCCATAATCATACAAAAATTTGTTTGTGTTTATTTAACTTTAAGCATGTAAGTATCTCATTAATTTGAGTGTGATAACTTGTGTTCTTACTGTTGCATGTGTGACAAGCCCTTACAGGGTTGGGGCTAATTACCCTGGTCCTGCAGCTGGGCACAATTTTGTGCTGCACCCCTGGGAGGAGCAGCAAAAAACTAGCAGCCCAGGTGCTAAAGGTCTAAGGTGGTCTTTGAAGGTATGTCTGACTCAGGCTCTTAGAGCTTAGGCTGTGCAACTAAAAGTAGCAGTGTAGACATTTGAAGCTTGGGCTGGAGCCTGGCCTCTGAGACCTTTCTCCCTCACGGGGTCTCAGAGCTCAGTCCCCAGCCCAAACATGTACACTGCACTTTTATAGCCCTTGAGCCCAAGTCAGCTGACCCAGGTCAGCTGCAGTGTGCTGCAGGTCTTTCATTGCACTATAGACTTACCCTGTTATACACCTTAAGCCAGAGCTTGTGGCTGTCTTACTCAATTTATATGGTGGTGGATGAATTCTTCCCTGATCAGTTTGAATTCAAACTGGAGCAGGTTCAGAGAAGGGCTACTAGGATGATCCAAGAAATGGAAAACCTGTCATATGAAAGGAGACTCAAAGAGCTTGGCTTGTTTAGCCTAACGAAAAGAAGGTTGAGGGGGGATATGATTGCTCTTTATAAATATATCAGAGGAATAAATACCTGGGAGGGAGAAGAATTATTTAAGCTCAATGCCAATGTGGACACATAAATAAATGGATATAAACTGGCTATCGGGAAGTTTAGACTTGAAATTAGATGAAGGTTTCTAACCATCAGAGGAGTGAAGTTCTGGAACAGCCTTCCAAGGGGAGTAGTGGGGGCAAAAGACACATCTGGCTTCAAGACTAAGCTTGATAAGTTTATAGAGGGGATGGTATAATGGGATAGCCTAATTTTGGCATTTAATTCGTCTTTGACTACTAGTGGTAAACATGCCCAATGGCCTGTGATGGGATGTTAGATGGGGTGGGATCTGAGTTACTACAGAGAATTCTTTCCTGGGTGTCTGGCTGGTGAGTCTTGTCCACATGCTTGGGGTTTAGCTGATCACCATATTTGGGGTTGGGAGGAATTTTCCTCCAGGGCAGATTGGCAGAGGCCCTGGAGGTTTTTCGCCTTCCTCTACAGCATGGGGCACGGGTCACTTGCTGGAAGATTCTCTGCAGCTTGAGGTCTTTAAACCACGATTTGAGGACTTCAATAACTCAGACATAGGTTAGGGGTTTGATACAGGAGTTGGTGGGTGAGATTCTGTGGCTTGCATTGTGCAGGAGGTCAGACTGGATGATCATATTGGTCCCTTCTGACCTTAAAGTCTATGATTCTGTGAAGGTTTCTAAGGTCCCTTTATGCAGCTGCAGCGATATTGAAGGACCATGTCAGGAAGAAGAATCCTACCTCTTGTGTCTAGAAATTAGATTTTCTGGCAAGTAAGCTGCCATCTCTTTTTAAAGGAGTTTGCCTTCCTTCGTGTCAACTATATATGTAAGATCTGAAAACCTAAAGCTACTTTCTTTTTCCCAAGTTTTATCATAAACTTGTCCTAAATTCAGCAAGAATTGCCAGTTGCTTCTCTGGTATATAAATAGCATATATGAATATGTATGTAACGGTTACGATTGCATCGTACAGGTAAGAAAACAATTACTTTTATGATACCGAGAAGAAAAAATTTAGTCTGTCTACAACCACAATGTAATTGTATGGCATAAAGAAGGAAAGATAACATACTTCCCTATATATAGTCTACTAAAACCAGGGCATTCGAGGTCATGAAGCAGTTTCTAGGTAAACAATGTAGAGAGGAAAACAGTTCTCTATTAAATCCACAGGAGCTTAATGTTATCTTTTCCTGTTATCTTGATTATAATAACAAAAAGCCTTTTCTGTTGTATCGGTTCAATAAGAAAACAGAACTTCCTTCATGTAGGTGAAGAATTGGATGTAGAAGTTGAAATCTCTGACAAAGTATATCTTTGTTAAATAAATGTTATCTGTAATGCTTTATTTTTCTGTATATTTTTAGATTCTACTTTTTGTCAAAAATCTGTAAATTACTCTCTTTTTGATAAATACTCTTTAAAAGATGGGCCAATATTTTTTCAACACTTAACTGTGTTTGTGGTCTGAGCTTTTCTAGCAGAATTGTTTTTTTTTAAAGTATATTCATGTGTGATTTAATATTTTGATTTTTTTGTATTCTGTCTTTTGAAGAATGCAGACTTGTACTTTATAAGATTTTTCTTTTTTTTAATCAAATGGAACTCATTCATGAGCAAAGGAAAATGACAGAGGCAGGAGTTCAAAAGAAACAAATCTCATTAACTCACTTTGCATTGGAAGATTATTAGTAATATACGTATTTATTGAATATAAATATTCTGTAGCCAAAATCTAAGTCAGTTTACTAACAATGTGTGTTGGAATGTGCTCCAAAGGAAAATTTTAAAGGAAACGGAGAAGATTTTTCATGAATTTTTAATGTTTTATTAATAAATGCCTCATCCCAGATAATGAACACGAACTGAGCTTGTTTTTTAAATTTCAGTTTCTGTATTTTGAATTAGGAAGGCAAAAAAGCCTTTCTCTATTGTTGGTCTCCAGTGTAAATCTGTGCCATCATCTTGGCATAATGGGTAGTTTGGGGAATTGCTGTGTAGTGAGCCACCCATTGGAGCCAGCATTTCCCTTGTTAGGCAGTCTAAATGCTTGCTACACTACTTTGTAATTTGTCACTTGAATAGAAGGAAAAGACTTTTAGCAAGTTTTAGGGAAAAATTGTAAATCGAACCCTCTGATAGCATGAGAGCATAATACACAGTTAGCAGATGGTGATGCCATTTGTGATTTGTATATAATTATTATTCAGTTTTAGGTGGTACTTTGTTCTTTTCTCATGATGAGAAGATTCATTTGTACACATCATCATCTCCTCTAACATGTGCCTTAGTGACATTAAGCTGTGTTTTATTTCCTGCAGCAATAATAAGAGGGTTGTCTTCCCTAGCATTATTATGTTGTCATGCTTTCTGAGGTTGTCCTCACAGTACAAAGGAAATGTATCACATAGGGATATACTCCAAAATAACTAACATTTAGCAGTCATGCTGCAAAGCAACTAGTTTTTTAATACTTCATTCTGCCTTCTTGCCAAGATGAGTTGGAGTATATCCTCATTTAATATTGGGTAGGCAGACAAAAAGTTCTTTGTAATTGTCTTCTCAGATATAATTTTTTATAAATTACTTTTAAAAAGTATCTTGAAAGATTGTAACAATGGAAGTTTTCTTCTGTTTCTAATAGGAACATTTCAGCCACTCTGGCAGTTTATTATAGAAATGTGGAAGATAATTTGGGGACAATAAAGATTGACTCATCTTTCAGGTAACTAAGATGGCTTCACCATGTTCCTTTCAGGACAAGAGTGGATAAAATGAATGACTGCTCTGGAGTCACTGAGGGTGTCTTTCAGAAGTATTGTCCTTCTGTATGCCTATAAAAAACTTGCTAGTTAACGTTGTCATGTTTGAGGAGTAAATGTGGGTAATTGGCATGTCTGTATTTCTATTAGCTAACACAAAGGTGAATGGCACTTCCTTCTACACATTGCCTGTCTTTACAATATAAATCCTTTATGGGTTGAGATCAACCCTTTATCTTTAGTTAGAAGAAGGCTAGAATGTTGTTGGAGCTACTGGAAATAAATACTATTTGGTAACATTTTTCTTATTGCGATTCTAATAGCATGAAAGAAAATAACAGAATTATGGTTTATCTGGAGGACAGTTGGGTTTCACCTAGAGTATACCTCAACCTGTTAAAATTCTCACTTTTTAGTAAACGACTTGTCTGCCCTTGCTTTTTTATCTTTCTCTTGTTTCTACTTTAAAATGCTATATTTGAAGATGAGGTTACAGTATATCTCCAGTAAAGGTATCAATATCAAAGAATAGAGCATAAAATTCTTCATTTTTTCTTTGGGCTTGTCTGCATGGTGGGATAATGCGTAGGCACTGACTTCTAGTTTTCTCCAGGCATGCTCCAGCCCTGCTTTGCCCGAGGCCCCACCCCCACTCCACTCCATTCCCCGAGGCCCTGCCCTCACACTGCCTCTTTCTGCCGCTGCTCCATCCTCTCCCCAAGTCCCCCGCTCGCTGCTCTCCGCACTCCCCCAAATCCCTCCACAAGCTACCAATCAGCTGTTTGGCAGTGTTGCCAAATAGCTGTTTGCCAGCATACCTGATTTAACTCATCAGGGGCGCTGCCAAACAGCTGATTGGCTGTGGCAGCCCTGAACAGCTGTGGCTGGTGGGTGCTGAGCACCCACTATTTTGGCTGGAGCATCCATGGAGTTGGTGCTGATAGGATAATGCATACCACGGGGATGTGATTTTTAACATAGTAATGGTTTAGTACTAAGATAAAGTGCACTAGGAAACCTTTAGTGCTCACCAGCAGTGTCTGTATGGACCAATAAATGCCCAGCATATTAGTACACTTTAGAACAGTGGTTCTCAGCTAGGGGTACATGAATCCCTGGGGGGGGACGCAGAGGCCTTCCCCGGGACACATCAGCTCACCTACATATTTGCCTAGTTTTACAACAGGCTACCTAAAAAGCACTAGCAAAGTCAGTACAAACTAAAATTTCATACCAACAATGACTTGTTTATAGTGCTCTACATACTATACACTGAAATGTAGGTACAATATTTGTATTTCAATTGATTTATTTTATAATTTTATGATTAAAATGAGAAAGTAGGCAATTTTTCAGTAATAGGGTGCTCTGACACATTTTAGTATTTTTATGTCTGAGTTTTGTAACCAAGTAGTTTTTAAGTGAGGTGTAACTTGGGGGTATGCAAGACAATTTGAACTCCTGAAAGGGGTACACTAGTCTGGAAAGCTTGAGAGCCATTGCTCTAGAAATCATACTCCATAGTGTGCATTGCCCTACTGTATAGACAAGCCTTTTGCCTGCGGCCTGTTTACACTGTTTACTACACTGCTCCCCTCCAATTTTACCTGCTTGAAATTTAGTCGTTAGCTAAAGCCTCATTCTTCTGAAGTATGTCACTTTGTAGCGCTTGGGGGAAAAATAACTGTTCTCCATTATTTTGGAATGTTTCATGAATTACTTCCTCTTACTAACCACAAAGCAAAAATGACTCACTTTAAGAAACTGTAGATACTAATCATTCACCATTCAGGTAATAGCCAAAGGACTCTGAATAAAAAAAGAACCCAAAGATCTACCTTGTATCTGGAATCGGATCCTTTCTGCATTTCCCCTGTGGGATTACTTTGACTAATGAACTAGTTCCCTTTGATCCTGACAATTAGTATACGTGCAAGTATACCCACTTCGTCAGATGCATGTGACGAAGTGGGTATTCACCCACGAAAGCTCATGCTCCAAAACGTCTGTTAGTCTATAAGGTGCCACAGGATTCTCTGCTGCTTTTACCGATCCAGACTAACACGGCTACCCCTCTGATACGTGCAAGTATAGTAAGTAAAAGATTCTGCAATATTAATGGAGCAAGCCAAGTATCCTCCTCTTCACTGAAGAAAATAGAGGATGGGACTTCATCTTCACCCAGAGAAGACAATAAGTGCTATTTTCTAGAGTTTAAGTGATGTAGGAGAATAAGTTCCATTGAAAACCAGTGGGACTTGTTGCTCTTAAGTCTCTTGGACACTTTTGAAAATGCCACACAATGTTTTTCCTATGTGTGATAGATTGGTTTGAGTAATTCTTGAGTGAGATGCTCAGAGGCTTCCAGGCATGGTAGAACTGAAAATTAAAATAATAAAATCAGAGACACACAGGGCTGGAAGGGACCTTGAGAGTTCATCTAGTCTAGTCTCCAGTGTGGAGGCAAAAATGTATTCTTGTTAGTATTGTTCCTTATTTTCATAGCACAGAATGCAAATGTAATAAAATGGCCTACCTTTTTTCTTGTCTCAGACTGAACAAAAGCCCTTTTACTTTGTTTGCATTAAAGTTGTAAACAAGTTTAATTACTTTTTCCGCATGTGCTAAACCAGGGGTTCTCAGACTTTGGTACTGGTGACCCCTTTCACACAGCAAGGCTCCGAGTGTGACCTCCCCCCATAAGTATATTAAAAAGTGTTTTTAATGTAACACCATTATAAATGCTGGAGGCAAAGTGGAGTTTGGGGTGGAGACTGACAGCTCGTGACCCCCGTGTAATAACCTCACAACCCTTCAGTTTGAGAACCCCTGTGCTAAACTATTCAGCACTCTTAAATAATTCTGGGATTCTGAATTACATGATTGTTTAAAAACTGTGATAGGCACCTTTTTATACTGTGACTGTGTAGGGAAATGACTCTGTGGACTGAATTTTTCCCTGGTGTAACTCCATTGACTTCAATAGTTATACGGGGGGGGGGGGGGGCGGGAGGGAGGGGAAATTCCAATATGGTATTATATATTCTCAATTACTACAGTCTTTACTATCTTTGCCGCAACTATTACCATCTATATTTTTATAACTACTGTGCTGTTTTATTAGAATGATTATTGGATTTGTGGAAGCATAAATAGTTTGTTTCCTGCAATAAAAATAGTTTGTAGAAAATGTTTAACAGCTTTTTAAGGTGTGAGAATACTGCTATTCTTTTACAATATGCGTCTATGAAAGAAATAAAGGTGGAGTTATGTTCTGATAATACACTGTATTGTATGGAGTAATACTGTATATACTATATTATGACCTCAATAGATTAAAATTCATTTGATATACTGTAGATAAAAGTTTTATGATAGTCACATTTAGGCAGACCATTTCATCAATTTGTTGCTAAATGGGTTTGAATGACTAACAGAAACATCCACCGTTCTGATGGTCTGTCAGTAGGAATAATGCTACTGTTCTCAAAAATCACAGCAGATCATAATTATTTACTGTCATTCTGAATGTCTACAAACAGTCAGGTACTGAAAACATTGTCAGAGAAGAGGATTTACGGTGAAGGTGTTCTTTCTCCTAGTACATAAAATGTATGTCAGTGTACTGTCTGTGTGTATGCAAGTAAAGTAGATGCTATCCAGAGGAAATACTTATGGGGAAGAATAAATAGGAATCAAACACAATACTAGGTGAAAACAAGGCTGTAAGAGAAGAGAAAGAGACCTTGTGAAGGCAGATTTCCAGGGCCAAGAAGAAAGGTTGTAAATCCATTAGGGCGAAAGTACCCCATAAACAGCTGATTACCAAGTATGCCTGGAAATGTGCCATTGCCACAAGAGAGGGGTAAAGAAACCTTACCATTTATATCCCAGCTGAGTTGCCCATGGGAGATCCATTTCTGACCAAAATCCACCACGCTGCTCTCCTGTAAATTGCCCTTTCAGGGCCTTGTGGAAGGAATCACCTATCACTCTTGAGATTTGCTTTTACTGCCGCAGCTCAGCTGTCGTGACATTGCTGGAAGCTATTGAAGTTTACCTGTTGGGGCTGTTGAAAGGACATAGGTGTCAATGGATCTGTGTTCTCATCATGCCACCTGTCAGTACCTGGCACCATGTGGGGAACCCAGTGATCCTCCGAGCCAACCGAATTCCAAAAGCTCATACTTGAAGAATCCTGGTATCACCAGGTAACCCTAAAAATGTGCAATCCCACAGCTTCCATACCATTGGGGCCTGCACTGAGTTTTACAACTCAGCGTTGAGGGTATGTTGACAGCCAAGTGGTATTTAATCAGCGCTCTTGCTCATCAACATGCTACTGATGTGATCTGCATACAGGAATATACATGGCTGAGCAGTACCCGCTAACCACATTCAGCGGTGGCAACTAAGAACGCTGTTGTTTGGCTTGATGAATATGCAGTCGCTAAATAAAGGACACCAATCTGTGTGACATTCCTGCTAAGAGAGTCACTACCTTCATGCTTCTGTTTGGAGTTTACATATTCCAGTGTTTTAGTTGCCCGCCCTCTCTCCTTTCAAATTCTCCATTCAAAGATGCTAAATGCTAACCCATATAAACAAAGGGGATTGCCACCCACTGATTGACCAGAAAATTAAAGAAGAGCAAAATAATCTTTCTCTTGTCTTTGGGGCATTTGTCTGTAGAGCACTTGGGCACATTGTTGACACATAACAAAATAACTGATGTTACTCTCTAACCAGCAAAAATAACTTGGGGCCATGTGGTCCCCGTTGTGAAGGCCTTGTAATGTGAAGAATGCCCTGGAAAGGCAAAAGCTTTAATAACAGAATAATCCATACCACCACTTAAATATGCCAGGCTCTCTATACCAAATCTGTGAAAAATAGGGTGCAGTCAGTATTGAGGAGTCTTCAGGGAAGAGGTGCTCTGTACAGTATTTTCCCTTAACAAGGAGGAGAAGTTGCACAGAAATTTGCTGTACAAACAAGTGCTGCATTAATTCCTCCCACTATGCCTGTGTGAACCCCTTTGCAGCTGTCATGTAAGCGGAGGTACAACAAATACAAAAGGCAAAAGAGCTAGTTCTGATAGTCCTTTGTGGGAATTCAAAGCCAGGTGGTGGTGGTGATTTTTATTACAGAAGTGTCTAGGCCTCAATTAAGGATCAGAGCCCCATTGTGCTAGGTGCTGTGTGCACATGTAATTCAAAGAGAATCCTTGCCCTAAATAAATTACAATCTTAACATAACATGGGACATTGAGTTAAAAAAACAAAACGGGAGGGATGATAAAATCACAACATGGGGATACTTAACTACTGCCAAAGACTTTCAGGTTTTTGAGTACAATCCACAGGTTACTGGTCTGCTGTAAATGTGTATTTTTCAGAGAGTTTCACTGTCAGCTTTTGTGAGGGTAGGTTATGGGGTGTTCTTAAAGAATTACTAGCAGAGACTCTCTGCTTAAGAAGTCATCCGTCATTATTTATAATTGTGCCAACCATCAGCCTTACATATTTCAGTTCCTAATTTTAGGCACCCAGTTTTCAAAATTTTGACAGTAGTTCTTGGCTCAGTTTAAACCAAAACCTTCCTTTTCTTTTAATACCTCTGTTATTTTAACACAATTGGTAAAGAATAAAATACAATCTCTCATAAGAATACAGTGCCGCTGTCCCTTATTCCTACCACACGTCATGGTCATTGGACTTTCCCCGTGGCTGTGTTGGCTCAGATATAGCTTGCAGTGGCATTTCTTATGAGTTTCCTCATCTGAAGGCTGCAGGGTTGGTACAATTTTCTCCCTGACTGTATCTTATTAGCGGACAAAGGGTTTCCTTCTTTTCAAAGATGTACCTCCGTGGCATTATGAAAACAATCTAAGGCTTAAATGCTCTCATTAAAAACAGTGTTTATTAAGAGTAGGCAAAAAAAAGTAGATTGTAGCAGAAGAAATAGTATGTGTAGACTATCAACTATTACATTCTGCAAATGGTAATCTGGATAGGTATCATTCATGTGCTTACAGAAGAATAAGAATTACCTGCAGGGTACTCAATTATTTTTTGTCAAGGTCTAGACTTCAGAGAAAATAATACAAAAATAATTACAAAAATGGTGGTAATAAGTAAATAGAAAGATTGTGTGGTCCATTTAAACGTGTCTGGTGGTCCGGGTTTGGTCCGCAGTCCACCTATTGACTACCCCTGATTGCCAAACGGTCAGAATGGGAAAGGGATACACAGACAGCAAGTCAGTGACTCCAATTTCAGGTGTCTGTATCATGTCTTCCCCCAACTCAGATGTTTCAAGTCTACTCAGTGATATGTCTAAGATAAAAGGCAAGCACTAAAAATACTTAGAAATGTCTTTTCTGATGTTCTTTAGATATAATGATGAAGGAAAAAAGGGCATGATACTCTTTTTCTTTCTTTTATTTTAAACATCCATTTTAGGTCACTCATAAACATTTATCAATTTAATTTTGTCTTATAATTCCTTCTTACTTTTGCTTCTACTGTACATTAAATATTAAAGTCAAATGATCACAGGCACATCCAAGAGTGTTTAAACAATTTAAAATATGTATCTTACATTCAGTTAGGAGTTACAGTGTTGATCATATAAATACTATTATGCAGAGCTTAATCTCTTCATTTATGCAGGTATCCACCAATATACTTCCAAGAATAAGCTATGCAAGTTCCCCTATATATTGATGGAAGAATAGGAATCAGATGTAGAGGGCAAAAATTTAACATCACTGCCACTACATAAATCCTTTCAGTGCCTTTTTCAAGTGTTTAGTTCAGGGGTAGGCAACCTATGACACAGGTGCCGAAGGCAGCACGGGAGCTGATTTTCAGTGGCACTCACACTGCCCAGGTCCTGGTCACTGGTCCGGGGGGCTCTGCATTTTAATTTAGTTTTAAATGAATCTTCTTAAACATTTTAAAAACCTTATTTATTTTACATACAATAGTTTAGTTTTATATTATAGACTTATAGAAAGAGACCTTCTAAAAATGTTAACGTATTACTGGCACGCAAAAACTTAAATTAGAGGGAATAAATGAAGACTCGGCACATCATTTCTGAAAGGCTGCCGACCCCTGGTTTAGTTCACTGCTTTTTTCAAGTGGTTACTAGCTTCATATGTGTAGTTGCACCACTATACTGTCACCTGAAACTGATTTCTTAGAACAGAATTTACTGATGGCTGGATGTTGAAAAGAGTATGTGAACAACAATAGTAATAAAAAAGAAAGATGGAGTTGTTTGATGAGAAATAAATGTTAAACATGAAAATTCTTAATAAATGTTTAAACCAATCTATCATCTGGATTACAGGGAATGGAGACATACTATTAAAGTTATACTGTGCATAAAACTAAGTTAAAACAATCAACATTAACCTTGTTTTTCTGAATTAATTGAAGAAACAATGAGATATAAATGGTTTTTTGAGCAGCACAACAGAAAAAAAAATCTGAGCTAAACTAGAGAAGATTTTAGATTTAGTAACATGCTGAGATGAACAAAAAGGCCTTTAAAAAACTGCCTTTAATTCAAGGTAACAATCTTGCAATAAGTGAAGTGACAAATGAAAGAAGTAACTGTCAGAGAGGCACAACAGAAAATTACTTGAAAAATTGTTGTTAGTTTGGGATTTTGGTTAAATGTGATTTGGTACAAAGGGGTTCATTGAAGCATGCCAAGGGAATACTGAAAGATTTAAAGGATCAGGCATATTACTGAGTAGTTTGTAGTGTCTTTTTTTGTTTCTGTTGTTTATTTTTAGCTGTTGACTGGATAGTCATCTTAACGTTGAATTACTGTTTGCCCTTCTGAATTTTGACATTTCAAACTGACTGGTTTTTGGATGTCATTGTTAATCTGGTTTTAGTTTGATTATTCTGTGACTTTGAATATATTGTTCACCCTATTTTTTAAATTATTTCTCACTTCATCATTTTGGCATTTGTAATCTAAATTCAGCCCTGGGTTAAATGGGCCAATTCCCATAGACTTTTAATGAGAGTTGTTCCCCCTTTGGTCAAGTCTGAAGTTGCCTCCTCATTTTTTTTTCCTGACCTGTTTGGTATTTGTTTTATTTGTAATGGTTTTGTTAACATTTCATTATGATTGTATATAATTTTCAGTTATTTTCAGGATTAAGTAACGACTTGTACTTTGTCAGTTTAAATTATGATGCTTAATTGTATTCATTTCTGGGTCACCCATAATATTTCTGGGGGTGGCTAGTGAGGTGGTCCTTTCTGATCCACCCTCAAATAGTCTCTGTTGGGAAGCCTTTATGGTACCCAAAGACCAGCCATAAGCTGAAGGGGTGACAGCAAATAACAGATGATGGATGAGAAGAAACTATTATGATTAATCCTTGATTTTTAGCAACTGGTTTACGTCTGAAGGCTACCTTGATGACGAAAAAACTAGAAACTTTTTTTTCCATTTTAAAAAATAAGTAAAGCATTGACTTTTTTCTACTACCCTGTATTTGCCTCCAGTTTTCACCACACTTTCTACATCTTTTCTTTGTGCCATGCCATTCCCTGTCTCTATACTCTCATCCCTCAGAATAGATACTTTTTTTTAACCCTATCTGTAAAAGTGACCATCTTAATATATTTGTTTGCTAGTAAAAGACTTCTTGCACGTTGTCACTCAGACACAATCAGTATTCTTTCTATTTTTACTTGGCCAAAACCCGGCATATATTTTCTGGTGACTGTTTTGTCTCTGTAGCTGATCCTGGAGGGTATTCTTTTCTTGAGCAGACTTGCCCCTTGGTTGTTGTGCAGTGAGGCTGTTATATTTAACTCTGTATTTGAATTGTCTTCCTTTTTTGTTATATTTGAATGGCTCATGGTTCAGCATGTTTCACCCAGCCAACTTAAATTACCGTTTACATTATCCATTTATGTAACCGTTGTATATGAGCAGACTTTTCTTCCTGTGATATTATAGTTGTGATATTTTTTTATTATCCCATATTAATAATTATTTGGATCCCCTTTAGTTTTCTTTGTCCCTGGATTATTTGTTTTACACAACTTGTCAATTCCTCTGATTCATAAGCATTATATTTTTTTTCACTTTCTTATCCCAATTTTTTTCTTCTCTCCCATCAGTGTGGGATTTAGTGTTTAGGAACCACTTTTTAACCTAATTCTTTCTCAGCTTATAAAATGCTCCCTCACACACCTACTGTATCTCCTATATATCTTGATTTTATTCAGTTGTATGATAAAATATAGGACCTCAATCTTGTGGATGGTTGATCCTTTCCATGTTGTTGTTTTAATCTTTCTTGTTGATCCTTCGTTTCACATGTGGTAGCTTAGTTTTTCCCCTACCAGCTGCTTGTAATGTATTTGCTCTCTTCAAAACACATTCTGTTTTTCATTCTTCTAGGTCACCTTGGTAAAATGATGAAATTGAGTTTTTGAAATATACTGTCAGTCACCCTGAAAAGAACTGGCACACTTCTGGCTTTTATTTCACAATCAGGTCTGGAAAGTCACAATTTTATTTCACAATCAGGTCTGGAAAGCTTTTATTTCACAATCTTTCTTCTTCAAGCCCTGGTCCCTATGTATATGCGGTACCCAGGTTCTCCATGCACCTAAGACCAGAAGATTCTTGCTGGCTGTGTCTGTTCGTCTGTACCTGCATCCTTGCTCTTTTTGTGGTCCGTGCTAAGTATGTAAGTGTCATAAACAAATGCTTCTTTTACCTGTAAAGGGTTAACAAAGGGAACCAAACACCTGACAAGAGGACCAATCAGGAAACCGGATTTTTCAAAGCTTAAGGGAGGGAATTTGTGGGTGTTTCTTGGTCTTGGGTCTTTGTTCTGTGCTCTCTCAGCTATGAGAGGCTCTATTTCCAGTCCTTCTAATCTTCTGTTTCCCAGTTGTAAGTACAAAGGTAGCAAAAGTATAGTCTTTTAAATTGTTTTGCTGTATTTGCATCTGTGTATCTGGCTGGTGGAGTCTTTATGTGTATTTGGCTATAAGTACTTTAAATTGTATTGTTTTTGGATAAGGCTGTTTATCCCTTTTTCTTTGTTTATTCATTTTCTATAAGTTGAAAACCCTGTATCTTACCATCTAGATTACAGAGAACTGTTATTCTATTCTTTCTTTCTTTTTTTATTAAAAGTTTTGCTTTTTAAGACCTGTTGATTTTTTTTTCTAGTTGACCCACCAGGAAATTGGTGGGAGAAAGGAAAGAACAGGGGGGAGGGGGAAACTGCTCTCTGTGTTTAACTCTCCTAGTGTCCCAGGGGGGAAGAAGCTAAGGGGGAAGAGAGAGAGAATCTTTTCTGTTTCCTTATCTTTTTGGGTTTGTCTCTTTGTGGAAGAGAGGAGACATGCTTTCTTGGTATTGTGATGTAAAGAGGTTGCATCAGTAACTCTCAGGTTAGCCCAGAGAGGAAATTCTGGGTGAGAGAGAGGTGGGGAAATGGTTTATTTCCCTTTGTTAGGAGACTCAGGGCATCTGAGTCTTGGGGTCCCACAGGGAAGTTTTGGGGGACCCAAGTGTACCAGGCACTGAAATTCCTGGTTGGTGGCAGCCTATCAGATCTAAGCTGGTAATTAAGCTTAGAGGGTTCATGCTAGCTTCTCAGGTTATGAACGCTAAGGTTCAAATCTGAGTAGGAAGCTATGACAGTAAGCAGCAGAGTAGACCAACTGCCTCTCTAGTTCCTTCGTACTTCCACATGGTCTGAGAGGGAACCCTCCAGTGCCCAGAGCTGATCCTTTATCTTCAATCCGTAAATATTAAAGATTTGTTCTGCTGTTAGTATTAGTTTATTTAGTTAAAAGCCTCTTCCCCCTAGGGGAACCTGCCCTGGCTCTCCAGTACAGGTTTTGGATTATGCCCAAGTTACTGGGCTTTAAAATCTGCATCTCCTGACCTCACTACTGTTTGGACAGAGACAACCACCAATGGTGCCTTTACTGGCTAGGAGATGCCCATGTCTCTGCAAAGTACAGTATTTGCCCCTGCTTTCCCAGCCAAACTCGGCAAGTGCAGGAACTCTGGTTTAGTAAACATCTTATGGAGAATGCAATGAGTCTTCAGTCAGGCCCCGGTACTTCAGGAACAAACCTTCTAGCACCACATTGTCTGACTCAGGAACAGGGAAGAATAAGGCTAAGGACTCTTCTCCTTGATCTTCCCATGAGAGCAGGAGACACTCTGGAGAGCAGGAGACAAGGAAAAGAGCAGATCCTCCTACTAAGTCCACCTCTAAGAGGATGGTTTCCCTCCTCAACTCCAAAGTTGGATGAGTCTTTTTGTTTACATCCCAAAGTCTTAGTCTGAGAGCCTCATTGCCCTCCACAGAAGGCACAAAAGAGCAAGGGTACCTTGGTACCAGCTTCCACATAGACAATGGAACTGACTCTTGTACCAGCCACACGTAAACTCTGGGACTAAACGCAGGGAGAACCACTGGTACCAGTCAAGGACAGTCAGAGGGATGGTCAGGCATCATCACTGCAGAAGGCAACAGTGATCACCGAGAGCTCTGGCAGCGCAAGGAGACAAGACTCTACATCCCCCAAGAGGAACAGAGACATATACTGCCTTGAAGGGATATTTTTGTCCTCCCAGTCCTACAATCTCCCTTACTGGTGGAATCAGTCCTTACCAGTGAAAGTTTGACTCCAGCAGATGAGGCAGACTACAGGAAGAGGTCATCCCCTATCCAATCCACCAGCTGTAGCATCCTGACTTCATTGCTAATGAAAAAGGACCCAACTTTTTCCTCATCAAGAGGACTGGATGGAGCTGAAGGACGGACATCACTTCCAGCAAGAGAGGACAGCCCAGACAGGAGATTGAGAGTCTCCTAAACTCAGCCTCAACCTCATATACTGGGACATCTTCCTCAGGATTTCTTGGGGACTTCTCTGGACTACCTTCAACCCCTCATACTGGCCCTATTAGGGTTCATGGGACCTGTATACATGGTACCTAGAGTCCATGAGGTTCTACTGGGAATAACTTCACCTCTTCCCTCCAAGAGATTCTCATAGACTTTAAGGTCAGAAGGGACCAATATGATCATCTAGTCTGACCTCCTGCACAAAGCAGGCCACAGAATCCTACCCATCCACTTCTATAACAAACTCCTAACCTATGTCTGAGTTATTGAAGTCATCAAATTGTGGTTTGAAGACCTCAAGCTGCGGAGAATCCACCAGCAAGTGACCCATGCCCCACGCTGCAGAGGAAGGCGAAAAAACTCCAGCGCCTCTGCCAATCTGCCCTGGAGGAAAATTCCTTCCCGACCCCAAATATGGCGATCAGCTAACCCTGAGCATGTGGGCAAGACTCACCAGCCAGCAATCAGGAAAGAATTCTCTGCAGTAACTCAGATCCCATCCCATCTAACATCCCATCACAGACCACTGGGCAGACTTACCTGCTGATAATCAAAGATCAATTGCCAAAATTAAGCTATCCCATCATACCATCCCTTCCATAAACTTATCAAGCTTAGACTTGAGATCAGCCAGAACATCCCCCCCCAGAGCCCAGGAAGTGAAGGAGGAGTATGATGATCAGATACTAACAGAGGTATTATCCTCATCTCCAGATGAGGCAGTTGCTCCAGCTTCACCAGATGACCGCAGACGATTTCAAAAGCTGCTAAGAAGGGTGGCAGATGAATTCCAAATCTCTCTAGAAGAGGTTCAAAGGAGATATATCACAAGCCCGTGGACGTCTTACAAACAACATAATCTAGTTGGGTAGTGCTTCTGGTGAATGAAGCCATCTTGGATCCGGCAAGAGCCATGTGGCATATGCCAGCAACCCGTGCACTGGCTTCCAAGAGGGCAGAGAAACAATACTTCATCTTCACTAAGAGTTTTTATTTACTCATTCTGCCCTAATGTCATCTGTTGTTCAGGCAGCCACTGAAAGAACCAGGCAAGAGCACCCAAGGGCTACTCCTGTGGATAAAGGGGCCAAGCACTTGGAACTTCTAGGGAGGAAGATATTCACATCCACCAGCCTCCAGTTTTGAATATCCAACTACCAAGCGATTCTGGTTAAATATGATTTTATGAACTAGTCCAAGTTGGATTTTTGTAAAGATAAACTCCCTCAAGAAATAGGGCTCAGCTTCAGGCCCTTATTGATGATAGCCAGAACCTTTTTACAGGCTACTGTCATGCAGCTGACATGGCATTGAGATTAATGGTGATGGCCACAGTTATGGGCTGTGAATCCTGGCTATGCTCTTTGCAGTTCCCAAGGAAGGTCCAAATTATAATAGAGGACATGCCTTTGATGAAACCAACTTCTCCAGTGAAAAAACATACAAGTCTTTACATTCACTCAAAGATTCCAGAGCAACTCTCTGATCCCTGGGTGTGTATATGCCCCAACCCCAAAGGGGGGAATATCATAAACACAAGCCATTGGCACAGCCCTTTTGTCACCAGTAGTCTCATGAGCTGTCTCAGAAGAACAGAGGGTGCAATAATCTAGATTAACTGGTCCTGCCACTTCATCCACATGCACTGAACCTCACTTTCCAGCCAACAGATACTTTTGACAGGATGAGTGGGAGCTGCAAACCAGTATTGATGTCAGGTGGAGATGGCACATGTCCATTTTGGCATTTAGCTAATACAGTTTTCATACACTGGAGGATGACAACAGACAAGTGAGTGCTGGATACCATCCTTGCTGGCTATACCATTAGGTTCATCTACTTATCCTTCTTCAGGAACTACTCTCATGAGGAGATCTTCCTGCAGAAAGTAGAATCTCCTCTCTGACAGAGTATTAGAATGAGTTTGACTGCAAAATCAGGGGAAAGGATTATATTCAAAATATTTCCTGATTCCCAAGAAAAATGGAGGATGGAGATTCATTCTTGACCTCCATCAGCTCTGTTTATTTGTAAATTGAGACGCTTCATGGTCACATTTAGCATCAGTAATTCTGTCCCTTGATAAAGACAGGTTGTTTCACAGCTCTCCACATGAAAGATGCGTACTTTCATGTGGATATCCACCCTTCTCACAGAAGGTTGCTCAGGTTTGTGGCTTAGTTCAAATTGTGCCATTCCCACTTGTAGTCGGTGCTGAAATGCCCGCTGAGGCTGTGCACCAGTGAATTGTGAGTGCCAGGAGGTATACTGCCAAGAGGCTAGCGTGACTAGGATGTGCCATTTCTACACTTATATGTCGCAAAATTCCAGAGTGTTTCTGGAGTGGGATATTTTATTTAATTCATCTGATACTACTGTGAGATTCTTGCTTGGAATTTCGTAGAGAAGATGGAAAGAGAATTAAAATATTAATATAGTTGGTTTCCTCATGGAAATAGGCAATGCTTAAAAAGGCTAGCATTACACTGTAAATCAATGAGGTGCACCTCAGCTGCTGACTGCATAACCATTAGGTGTACCAGGATTCTTAGTACAGTAAGACAGACAGATGTCATGCATCTACTGTGCTTATCCTTCGTTACAATCCTTCTTTCCCTTCTCTCATTTTACAAAAATCACAGTGTTATAATCCCAAATCTTTTCTTGTCATTAACATACATGAATGATTTCTCATACCTTGTTTCTCCATGTCACTAATTTTAGGGGGATCAGTTCTTTTTCAAAAATGAACTGACACACATCTGGTTATTAGTAGTAATTGTGTTACCAGTGGGGCCGTCTCTTAGTCAACAACCACCTTTGGACTGTAACCTGATAAAATTTCTATGGGTTCTGTGAGATAACTCTGGTTATCTTAAAATTCTATGTGTTGTTTTCCTCCAAAATTTTAATCTTAGGGCATTTCCACTGTGTATGCAGAAAGGGCCCTATTTCCCCTCATCCTCTCCAATATTTGTAACCTTTTAAAATATATTTTCCTTAGTTTAAATCAGTGTTCCCAAAACTTTCTACCTCGTGCCTTCCCTTACCTCTGTCTGCACCCTCCACAGCTGCGGTTGGGAGCCAGGAGTGGGGCCAGAGTTGGCGGCTGGGAGCGGAGCTAGGAGCCTGGGGCTGGGCTAGGAGTGTAGCTGCAGTGGGGCCTGAGGGTGAGGGTGCAGCTGGGGCTAGGAGTGGAGCCATGACTGGGCTGGGAGTCAGGGGCCAAGGCGCAGCTGGGAGCAGTGCAGGGAGTGGGGCTGCATCTGGGAGCAGAGCTGTGGTTTCCATCCCAAGAAACTCAGTGTGCTTTACAAACATTATCTTTTAAGCTCCTGACACTATCTCCAGGTTACAGACGAGAAACTGAAGCACAGTAAGAGTGCATGACTTGCCAAGGGTCACACAGGAAAGCAGTGGTGGAAGTGGGAATAGAGCTCAAGCCTCCCCAAAACCAGTCTGTGCCTAAGCTGCAGGACCATATTTACTTGTATTGCAAAATGGAGGCAGGAAAAAAGCAGAGAGCCAGGAAAAAGGCAAGTTTTGGAGCAAACAATAGAAGGAGAGGAGAGAAGACAAAGAAGGTTAACATGAAAGTTGATTTTAGTAGTAGAGGCAAAAAAACAAAGACGAACAGAAAAGGCGGAGAGGAGTTAAAAAGTGAGGATCAGAAGTGAGAGAAGGGGGCAGAGGGAAGCATCAGAGGCAAGAAAGGAAAAGACAACAGGAAGAAACAGGAGAGAGGCAAGAAGAGACAATGAGTCATGTCTGAATTGCAGCCTAATCAACCAGACCTCCGAGGGGCGGGCAGTGACTGTAAAGAGATAGGTATACCTTTTGTCTGCATGGTGCTTGTGATTCCTCCATTTTGGATAGCAGGAGAGACCATCTGAGAAGTCACCTAAAATAGCTAACCGTCATTCAGATAGAGCTGAGTGAGTTTAAATATAAGATAACTGCTTAAGTACAAATCGTTAGGCTAATCTACGTATCAGTGAATGAATGACTAGAGGAGTAGTGCTGTTTTCATAAGGATTAATACTAAGCAGAAGCTTCCCTTTACTATGTATGATAGTTTCAACACAGGTTATGAAAATAGTTCCTAGTGTATCCCACAGGATTTCAAGAAAGGGCATAGCTCAGCACCTTTTGATTGCAAGCAGCATGAGGAATTATTGGGTCGGGTCATTGCCTCTGTGGCAGAGTGGGCACTCCAACGCCCCTCTGTGGCAGGGGTAGGATGGGGTGCCGGCGCCTCATCACTCTCAAGTCCTTACGTTCACCTCACTGTGGGCGGTCGGTGATGGCCTCTTGGCCTTTCTTCCTACTATCACCCCTGTCCAGCGAGGTAGCGTGGCCTAGCAGCCAGGGTTAGTATAAACTCCCTTACGAGCGAGGTTACATGGCCAAGCGCCCAGAGTCCATATAAACCCCCTTATGAGCGGGGTAACACGGTCTAGCGGCCAGAGTCCATATAAACCCCCTTACGGTTCAGGGATGAGGGGGACTCAGGCCTGCCCTCTCCACTGAGCCCCAACCCGTGGCCCTGGTAGTGGAAAGCTCCCCTTGCCACTCACTCAGCAGGGATCCGCCTGCAACACGCCGAGCGTCAATACAGCTCTAATGCCATTTGTCTCTAGAGTTCCCCTGGGTCACTTCCTACCATGAATATTTCCTCATCTATGGCAAGAAGTCCTCTGGTCTGTTCCTCTCTTGTGGTGTCCTCCGGTGGGCTCTCAGGTAGTACCTTGACTTGGCTGACTCCCGGATCCTGGCTTGCAGGAGCTAGTGGCGTGTGTCCTTCCCCTCTGGCAGTCAGCCCAGACTGAGCTGATCTGCAGGCTTTTATCCCTGTCCTCCAGTTGGAGCATGCCCAGCAGAGCTTCCAGGTCATGGCTACCTCTGCTAGGAAAAAAGGGTTAATTCCTGCTGTACCAGTGCGGCGCCACTCTGCCCCATCACAGCCTTCCAGACACATTTTTTAATATAAAGCTATGTCTGATCATCCTGGGTTTTTTAAACATAGATATTCAATTATTAACTGAAAAGTGAATTTAGGAAAGTGATCTCTAAAAGTTGGAGCCACATAACTCTCAGTGGGAAATTGCAGGAGTTGCATATCTTCCTTTCTGCTCACTTGTCCCAAATAATTTTCCAAATGTGGGCCAAATGTAAAAAAAACAAACAAACAAACAAACAAAAAACAACAAACAAACAAGGGAGTACTGTCTACCTGAGTCTGCAGACAGTTTCAGTATTACCATTATTAATTATTTAACATTTTATTTTGGTAGCTCCTATGACCATAAGCAGGTTGGTGTCCTATGATGCTAGGTGTGGTACTGTACATAAGAGACAAGTGAAACAAACAGGCAAGCCGGGATAGGGAGGGGGCAACAGGTTTACAAATATAACAACATGTGCACAGTTCTTAGCTAGTCAGTAGCAGTGCTTGCAACTCACCAATTCCAGTGCCTCAGCTGTTGTTCAGAGGTTTGAAGTTGTAGCAGAGTGAAAGATTCAAGTCCCTGTGGGCTTCTGTGAAAGTGACTAGAATCAAGTCATTTTCACTTTGATACTGTTTTGGAAAGCTTTTAAGTATCAGCAGTGCCAAATGCTTGAGCTCCTCCCTGGAGAGGAGGACTGATAAACAGAGGATGGGAAAGGGAGAGAGTACCAAAGATAAAAGCCAGGAAGCTGAGGGTGGGGTAGGGAAGCTGAGCTTATTTACCTCTGGGGAGAGGGGCTGGGTTCTGACATTGGCATTACCCCTGGATGGTACACTCTTCCCATTCATTTATATAGGACTTGGGGTTAGTCCTCTGGCTACTATGTGTCAGATAATTTCCAAGCCTGATGCCTGAGGGGAAGAAGTGTGAGGAGGGAGTTTCACAGGATAAATGAGAAAGTAAAATTATGTAATGGAGTGGTAATTTGAAGTAGGAGAAGAAATGAGAAAGACAAAAGATTGGAGAAGAGATAGAGAACACATTGCTGGAAGGGTGGAATAGAATAGAGAACAAGCAAGAGAATTAAAAGGAGAAACTAACACTCTAACAGAAAAATGATACAGTGTGATCTTTTATAGAGAGCAGGATAAAGACAGGAAAGGGAAGACAATATAACAAAAGCAAAAGTTGTACTAAGTTAAATTAAAAAAGAACAGTGAATGGTCCATATGGTGCACTTAAATGTAGTACAGAATGGAATCATTTTACTTCTTTAACTTACATGGCTTTGTAGAATGACCTGATAGCCCAGGTATTTTTCATCCTGGCTAATAACACCAGACTTTGTCCTGAGAAGAGTGGGTGTTGGGTACATTTTTTCAAGCCCTGTATTAATCTGTTCCCAAACTTAAATATAGGGTTTTAGAGGAAGAGGGGACATTCATGAAGGTTTAAATTCTATAATTTAAAAACCATTTCTATTTTGTTTTTGTTCAGATTTGTTAAATAAATACAAATAAATTATTCATCAAAAATGAACAGCTGCTTCCAGGCTGAGACTTGTGTGCCAGTTTTCAATACACTCTCTTTTTTGCAGCTGAGTTATAATCTGCTGAAAATAGGGTTATAAAAATGAAACTGCTGACATAACTTTAACTATGGTAATGAGAATATGCTACTATAATAGAAAAAAAAGGAGTGGTTTTATTGCACTAGACGTTATGGAGTCCAGTAGACATAGTCTTCATTCCCCAGTATTTTCAATTCAAAGTCCTGGCTTCCTGCTGTTTTTTACTGGGAGGTATATCACTCTTGCTTGCTCATTTCCTTCCCATTCCTTCTAAGTACTTTCATCCTCTTCACCACCCTTCCCCCTGCCCCAAAGGCCTAAGAAAAATTAACCAGCACTGCTGCCTTATATTTCATATCAAAATCTTACAGTGCACTTTTTAATAGTGATGAAAGTGCTTCAGCTTCCAGTCTAATTGCTCTTGAGACGACATATAATTTGGTGTCTAATCATTCTCTTTGTCTTCCTTCAGAAGTGCTGAAGAAACGTTAAGTTGCTGTACTGTGTGATTAAAATGCCTGTTGAAGGTTTTGTGACAGACCCAGGCCAGTGGGGTACAGGAGTCTGATAGAGGGCAAATATACTGGTCACTGGATGAGTAGTTTCCTGTTCCCTGAGTGACCAGAGCAGGGGCTGTACTAGAGTAATCAGGAACCTGCTAGAACCAGTTCAGGCAGACAGGCTGATTAGAACACCTGCAGCCAATCAAGGTAGGCTAATCAGGGCACCTGGGTTTAAAAAGAAGCTCACTCCAGTCAGGCGAGGAGGAGCCAGAGGAGAGGAAGTGCGTGTGAGGAGCTGGAAGCAAGAGGCACAAGGAGCTGAGAGTGAGAGGGTGTGCTGTTGGAAGACTAAGGAGTACAAGCATTATCAGACACCAGGAGGAAGGTCCTATGGTGAGGATAAAGAAGGTGTTGGTAGGAGGTCATGGGGAAGTAGCCCAGGGAGATGTAGCTGTCATGCAGCTGTTACAAGAGGCACTATAGACAGCTGTAATCCACAGGGCCCTGGGCTGGAACCCGAAGTAGAGGGTGGGCCCGGGTTCCCCCCAAACCTCCTAACTCCTGATCAGACACAGGAGGAGTTGATCCAGACTGTGGGGAAGATCACTGAGGTGAGCAAATCTGCCAATAAGCGTAGGACCCACCAAGGTAGAGGAGGAACTTTGTCACAGTTTATAACAAATGAGTTTCTCCAATCTGCACCTGCAGCAGCACTTTTTCTCTTTGCTAGACATAAATAGCAGGTGGATTCCCCTCACAGAAAATTTTTATAGAGGTCAAATTTTAAATTCTTAGCCTTGTTTCTGCCTCATAAACCCAAGTTTACATAATATTCAGCTCCTCTAAACTTTGTTCTAGGAACAAGCTGCAGGAATATATAGTGGAGAAATGGTTTAGTGCTTTCTGTAACTGTTGAGGAGTTAAATAGAGGCCTCTGTATAGCTCAAGCTAAGAACCGTACGTATCTGAGGAGCAAGACCTCAGCTGAATTAGGGCATGTGTAATTGAACTAGTAGATGAAAGCCTGTGCTGTTGCATAGGTGTGGCACTTGGGCCACTCAATCTGCCATCTGTACATTTTGCATGTTAATTAACTGTGGAGTAAAGGTAGTGTTTAGTTAAGTTAACACTGAGATTGCAGTGGTCTGACTCTTGGCATGGCAGATGACAGATGTAACACTACACAGGTCTAATTCGTAAAGTAAAAATGACTGACAACTTAAAAGTGGATGGCGACAGTCCGCGAATCCCAGTGATGATTCAGTGTGGCAGTAATCTAAACAAAGAGAGCTCTCAGTCATGTTTGTAGCTGTTTCCATTGGTTCACGCTGGCTAAACAGACATTGTAGGCTTCAGAATGACTTACACAGGCCTGGTCTACACTGTGTGTATGGGGGTCATTCTAAGTTAAGCAACTTCAGCTATGTGAACAACGTAGCTGAAGTCAACGTATTTAGATCTTACCGTCTTCACTGCGGTAAGTCGATGGCTGACGCTTCTCCGTCAACTCTGCTTGGAGTACCGGAGTCGACGGGAGAGCACTCGGCGGTCAATTTATCACGTCTTCACTAGACAGGATAAATCGACCTCTGCTGGATCGATCGCTCCAGAGGTAGGTGTAGACATGCCCACAGTGACAATTCTGGACTCTAATTATATAGATACATGTTTTTCTTTCTCATGCTTCAATTTTAGTCTTTCTCATTTAAAAGGAAAGTTGAATCCATTTTGCCTAGCTCAGCAGTTTGAAGGTTCAAAAGGTAAGAGTAATTGGTAGGAATGAACTGAGGTGTATTTGAATAAAGTTTCTAATTATAATTGGCATATCATAAAAGGAATGTAGCTGCCACTAGTAGCAGATTCTGAAATTTCATTTACTTGAAGATAAAAGGCAAATGCAAGGTGGTAATTTTATTAATGATCATTGTTTTGTGATTCTGGAGTATTAGAGCTCAGTGTAAGAAACCCTAGTTTTACACAGTTGAAGCTTCATTGACTTTAATGGAGTTATTCCTGACTTAAAATAGCATAAATGAGAGGGGAATCTGGCAACTTTATCTTTAAATCAATTTGCAACTTACTCTGATGCTGATTTAATAGTGAAAATACATGTTCAACATGTGAAATTGCTTTTTAAACATTAATGTTCTTCTTGTTTCAATTTTAGTGTTCGGACAGTGTTCCTTGGCCTTGCTGCCACCCTTCCCCAGGGATGAATCCCCCCCTTTTCCAGGACCGCTGCTTCCACAGATACATGCAGTGTGATCACATTTCACCCTGTATGCCCATAGGACTGAATCTGGCTCATTGCTACCAAATCAGTTTAGACGGTAGATACCACCAGCAATCAGGTAATAAATGCGAGATGTAATTAATATGTTTACAGTTCGTGGTGAGAAACTGCAAATCTTGGTCCCCGTGATGAACGTGAGTGAAAGGGTTTGGTGCAGGGGGGTTTCTGGTTCAGTCAGTGGAGGGGAAGGAATCCAATATCCAAAGTATGGCTAGTATTGGAGCCTTAGGGCTACAGTCACTTCTGCTTGCCCCTCCTCTGGGGTAGGTGGACTGGTGGATCTATATTACCACAGTCAGCCTGCTTCCCAATACCCACTGCAGAGAGTCCTGTCCCCACATGGAGCATATCTCCACACTGTGCAGAGGTGCAGACCACAGTGTGGGATTTCCATCTGAACTTAGATTGTAGGGCTGAACAAAGGAGTGGAGAATTATGGTGTAGCTCTGCTTTAGAGAGCTGCAGGCACCTGATGGAAAAGCTTAGAAAAACATTATTTTCTAGAAATTTTATTTTGCTAATTGTGATGTCACAGAGTTTGACTCCAGATGACGGATTTCCAAAGCCCTATGTGATTTAGTGCCCGCTGTACTTATCCATGGTGTTATTGTGAGGTCAGTTCCTGCCTTCTCTCTGCCATCTGTGCCAGCCTTGATCTTCTGCATCCCCAAAACATCTTGGGGGTTTCTCCTACATCACTCCCCACATGTGGGGAAAACTCCGGGTCAAAATCCACAAAGCTACCGCCTTATCCTGGTCTCAAGTCCCTCCTTAGAACTCAGGTCTTCCGTGATGCATACAGAAAACTGCTATCATATGGTAATAGTTGCTAAGTGATAAGTTATCACTTCTGCTAAATGGCTAGGGATTGTGCAGCCAACTAGTCTGTGGATATGTCTACACTAAAAAATTAGGTTGAATTTATAGAAGTTGGTTCTTTAGAAATCGTTTTTTTACAGTCGATTGTGTGTGTCCCCACACAAAATGCTCTAAGTGCATTTAGTTGGTGGACTGCGTCCACAGTACCGAGGCTAGCATTGACTTCCAGAGCGTTGAACTGTGGGTAGCTGTGAATAGCTATCCCACAGTTCCCACAGTCTCCACTGCCCATTGGGATTCTGGTTTGAGATCCCAATGCCTGATGGGGCAAAAACAGTGTTGCGGGTGGTTCTGGGTAAATGTCATCAGGCCCCCCTCCCTCCCTCCCTTCATAAAAGCAATGACAGACAATGGTTTTGCGCCTTTTTTCCTGGATTACCTGTGCAGACACCATACCACGGCAAGCATGGAGCCCGCTCCGCTCACCATCACCATACGTCTCCTGGGTGCTGGTGGACGTGGGACTGCATTGCTACACAGCAGCAGCTCATTGCCTTTTGGCAGCAGATGGTGCGTTATGACTGGTAGCCACCGTCGTCAGATTCCTGGGTGCTCTTTTAACCAACCTTGGTGAGGGGCGCCTGGGCAACTGGCAGACGTGGGACTGCATTGCTACACAGCAGCAGCTCCTAGCCTTTTGGCAGCAGACGGTGCATTATGATTGGCAGCCATTGTCGTTGTATTCCTGGGGGCTCTTTTAACCAACCTCGGTGAGAGCAGTCACGGGCACCTGGGAAGACTCCTCCTGCCGAGCACCCAGGAGATGACAATGGCAGGCAGTCATAATGCAGCATCTTCTGCAGAGCAACCAGGAGCTGATGATGGCTAGCAGTCAAACTGCACTGTCTGCTGCCACCCTAAAGATGTAAAAGATAGATGGAGTGGATCAAAACAAGAAATAGACCCAATTTGTTTTGTATTCATTTGCTTCCACCTGCCTTCCATGAAATCAACGGCCTGCTAAAGCAAGTGTTTTGAGTTTGATCCTTGAGGAGGCCATTCTGTATGTGACAGTTGTTTGTGTTTCTCCTTGATCCAAAGCCACCCCCTTTGTGGACTGTAATTCCCTGTAAGCCATGTCATCAGTTGCCGCTCGCTCCGTCAGAGCAGACAATCGTTTTGCGCCTTTTTTCAGCCCAGACGCCATAGCACTGGGATCATGGAGCCCGCTGAGATCACTGTGGCAATTATGAGCACTGTAAACACTGCGCACAGTATCCTGGAGTATATGCAGAACCAGAGACTGCCAAAGCAAAACCAGGTGATGAGACAATGGCAGTGCGCTGACGAGACTGATGAGGACATAGACATGGACATAGACTTCTCTTAAAGTATTGGCCCTGGCAATGTGCACATCATGGTATTAATGGGGCAGGTTCGTGCTGTGGAACGCCGCTTCTGGGCCCGGGAAACAAGCACAGACTGGTGGGACTGCATAGTGTTGCAGGTCTGGGATGATTCCCAGAGTCTGTGAAACTTTCTCATGCGTAAGGGCACTTTCATGGAACTTTGACTTGCTTTCCCCTGCCCTGAAGCATCAGAATACCAAGATGAAAGTGGCCCTCACAGTTGAGAAGTGAGCGGGGATAGCCCTGTGGAAGCTTGCAACACCAGACAGCTACCGGTCAGTCGAGCATCAATTTGGAGTGGGCAAATCTACTGTGGGCGCTGCTGTGATCCAAGTAGCCCATGCAATAAAAGATCTACTGATATCAAGGGTAGTGACTCTGGGAAATGTGCAGGTCATAGTGATGGCTTTGCTGCAGTGGGATTCCCTAACTGTGGTGGGGTGATAGATGGAACACATATCCCTATCTTGGCACCGGAGCACCAAGCCAGTGAGTACATAAACCAAAAGGGGTACTTTTCAATGCTACTGCAAGCACTTGTGGATCACAAGGGACGTTTCACAACATCAATGTGATGGCTGGGAAAGGTACATGACGCTCGCGTCTTCTGGAACTCTGGTCTGTTGAAACAGCTGAGAAAGGGACTTTCTTCCCAGACCAGAAAATAACTGTTGGGGATTTGAAATGCCTATAGTTATCCGTGGGGACTCAGCCTACCCCTAATGCCATGCTCATGAAGCCGTACACGGGCAGCTCGGACAGTAGTCAGGAGCTGTTCAACTATAGGGTGAGCAAGTGCAGAATGATGGTATAATGTGCATTTGGGATGTTTTAAAAGTGCTCTGGCGCAGTTTACTGACTCGGATAGACTTCAGCGAAACCAATTTCCATTGTTATTACTACTTGCTGTGCGTCCACAATCTCTGCTGAGAGTAAGGGGAGACATTTATGGTGGGGTGGGAAGTTGAGGCAAATCGCCTGGCCGCTGATTATGACAGCCAGACACCAGGACGGTTAGAAAGCACAGCAGGATATGCTGCTGCATCAGAGAAGCTTGAAAACCAGTTTAATGACTGGCCAGCTACGGTATGAAAGTTGTTTTGTTTCTTCTTAATGAACTCTCTCTCGCACCCCCCCCCCGGTTCACTCTACTTCCCTGTAACCTAAACACCCTCCCCCCTTCGATCACCGCTTTCAGAGGCAATAAAGTAATTGTTGCTTCACATTCATGCATTCTTTATTAATTTATCACACAAATAGGAGGATAACTGCCAAGGTAGCCCGGGAGGGTTGGGGGCGGAGGGAAGCGCAGGGTGGGGTGCTGGAGGAGAGAAGGACAAGGCCACAGCGCACTTTAAAACTTAAATTTAAAAACTTTAAAACTTATTGAAAGCCAGCCTTCTGTTGCTTGGGCAGTCCTCTGGAGTGGAGTGACTGGGTGGCCAAAGGCCCCCCCGACCACGTTCTTGGGCGTCTGAGTGAGAAGGCTATGGAACTTGGGGAGGAGGGCGGTTGATTACACAGGGGCTGTAGCGGCGGTCTGTGCCCCTGCTGTCTTTCCTGCCGCTCAACCATATACTGGAGCATATCAGTTTGATGCTCCAGCAGTTGGAGCTTCGACTGTTGCCTTCTGTTAGCAAGCTGACGCCACCTATCCTCTTCAGCCCACCACCTCTCCTTGCGTTCCTGTTGTGCTTTCCTGCACTCTGACATCGTCTGCATCCATGCATTCTGGTGTGCTCTGTCAGTGTGGGAGGACAGCAGTAGCTCTGAGAACATCTCATCTCGAGTCCATTTTTTTCACCTTCTCATATTCGCTAGCCTCTGCGAAGGAGAAACATTTGCAGCTGGTGGTGGGAAAAGGGAGATTGGTGGTGAAAAAGACATCTTTTAGAGAACGATAGGATCACTCTTTCTCGTTAAACCTTGCTGTTCACATTACACAGCATGTGTGCTTTCATTACAAGGTAGCATTTTGCCTCTTATATTGAGGGCCTGCCTGTGTGATGCGAGAGATCACTCATGCAGTACCAGGCAACAGAATTTGGCTTGCAGGTAGCCATGGTAAGCCACAGTCTTTTGGCTTCTTTAACCTTCATAACATGTGGGAATGGTTTCAAACAGCAGCACCCTCATCTCCCATACCAAGTGGCTGTTGGGTTGGCCATTTAAAATGGGTTTCCCATTTAAAAGGAGGGGCTGCGGTTTGCGGGTTAGCATGGAGTACAAACCCAAATAAACCCCCTTCCCTCACGCTATTCTCTGGGATGATCACTTTCCCCTTTCAGCCCACCACGTGGCTGACAGCGGGGAACATTTCTGTTCAGCCATAGTCAAACAGAAGAGCAGGAACCAGCACCTCTGAATGTCCCTGTAATAAAAGCACCCTGTTTCAACCAGGTGACCATGAATAATATATCTCTCTGTGTTATCCTCAGGAGAGTGATAAGGAACAGATGTTATCTGAATGCCAGCAAACACCGGGATTTCCGCTCCGTCCCCATACAGGTTAACAGACTTTTGCAGTAGCTGTACTGGCCGCGAATGCCAAGGCAGATTAATCATTAAACACGCTTGCTTTTAAACCATGTGTAATATTTACAAAGGTACACTCACCAGAGGTCCCTTCTCTGCCGACTGGATCCGCGAACACGCCTTAGGTTGGTTCAGGGGGTACTGGCTCCAGGTCCAGGGTGAGAAACATATCTTGGCTGTTGAGGAAACAGGTTTCTCCACTTCCTTGCTGTGAGCTATCTTCAATCTCTTCATCATCATGTTCCTCGTCCCCAGAACCCCCTTCCTTGTTGTGTGATTCTCCACTGATGGAGTCAAAGCAAAGGGTTGGGGTAGTGGTGTCTGCACCCCCTAGCATGGCATGCAGCTCAGCATAGAAGCAGCATGTCTGTGGCTCTGCCCCGGACCTTCCGTTTGCCTCTCTGGGTTTGTGGTAGGCTTGCCTTAGCTCCTTAATTTTCACACAGCACTGCTGTGCGTCCCTGTTATGGCCTCTGTCCTTCATGCCCTTTGAGACTTTTTTCTAATGTTTTGGCATGTCGTTTACTGCAACGGAATTCAGCTAGCATGGATTCATTTCCCCATATGGCGAGCAGATCCCGTACCTCCCATTCGGTCCATGCTGGAGCTCTTTTGTGATCCTGGGACTCCATCATGGTTACCTGTGCTGATGAGATCAGCACTCACCTGCACCTTGCCATGTTGGCCAAACAGGAAATGAAATTCAAAAGTTCATGGGTCTTTTCCTGTCTACCTGGCCAGTGCGTCTGAGTTGAGAGCACTGTCCAGAGTGGAGCACTCTAGGATAGCTCCCGGAGGCCAATACTGTCGAATTGCGTCCACATTACCCCAAATTCGACTCAGCAAAGCCGATTTCAGTGCTAATCCCCTTGTTGGGAGTAATCAATTTAAAGAGCCCTTTAAGTCGGGGAAAAAAAGGGCTTCGTTGTGTGGACTGGTCCAGGCTTAAATCAAGGTAATGCTGCTAAATTCAACCTAAAATCGTAGTGTAGACCAGGCCTGAGTTATTATTTTTCATTACCTCCCCCCATCCTCCTCTCTGCCCCCAGGTAATGTCTTTTCAACTGCGAGCTTCTGAGGAGGAGACAGTCATTTACTATGTTTGTTTGTTCAAAGCCTGGCATGGTGGGGACCTGACCTGGTTCAGGTCTTTAGCTATTATCACAATATAAATGGTTAACATTAATAATAGTTATATTAATATTAATTAATTGTACCAATAGATAACAAGCTGAAGATTAAGCAGCCAAAAGCTACAAATGTGCCTAATAAGAAAGTTGTGGGAAGACAAATGACAAAAATAGAAAACATAAGGCAAATATCTGAAATAGAATGGGTGTTTTTCAGCACTTTGTGAAGAATCAGCAGGTATTTAAGGGAGAGCCTAGTTCTGCAGGTTCATTCTGCTCACACTGGCCCTAATTCTACTCCAAACTTTACCTACACTGTGTGAGAAATAACTACGGAGCATTGTAAGCTGGGAGGATGACTGAGCAGACACATAGCAACACGCTGTTAAGTCTCTTCCAGGGAAGAGATGCTTTATAAACATAAATCAAAACAAGGCAACATAAGGAAAAAGAGTAACAAAAACTTCCTGTTTCTCAGATCAATTCAGCTATGGAGGGGGGGAAGGGGACGTGGAATTCCTTCCTAATGCACTTTCCCCATTTTGCCCTTTCAGCTACTCCTAAACGTAGGAGGAGGAGACAAAGAAAGTTTGGGTTAACCCCTTGTTTACCACAGTATTGTTGCTTCACCCTGTCGCAAGCACTTACCACATGCTGTCAAAGTCTCCACTGTTATGTTTTGTGCAAACTCATCCTACTTCCAGCTGGCAGTGTGGGCTACAAGGGACATGCATTGGGGCCCGATCCAAAGCCCATTGAAGACTGTCACTGACTTCAGTGGATTTGGGATCAGGACCCAAAAGAGTACACAAAAAATAAGAAACCTCTTGATCTTTTGTTTATGCAGTTAGAGACCTCTTTGTTATAGCATGCAACAAGTTAGGGAAAAGAACGGAAGAGATTATCTTTTATTCAGGATAGCTCGCCCTTTTTCTTTCTGAGAGCTGTTATGAGGCTGCTGCTGTTGAGTATGTTGTTGTGTCAGTTAATGATGTGAGCTGGGTCCCACAGGAGCACTTGTAGTCTGTAGGGTAAACTTGTTTTAATGTTGCTTTCCTGATAGTGAGTGTCAGTGCATTTTAGAGTCTAAGTGGAATTAGTAAGAGGGGAAGATGGCATCAGTTGACTGTTTGCAAGTAGGGACTCTCCTGCCCTTTTCATCTAAATTGCAGGTTGCCATGGACATTAAGGTAAGGTCAGGTATGTTTCCTTGCATGGCAGTTGTGCCTGTGAGGCTATACTGTCCCAGTTTTTCTTGCCCTGTGAAGAAAAGATTATTTACTTTGAAGTGAACTTTTCATAAGCACTGCAAAGCCAACATCATATGAACTGGATCCTTTTCCATTTTGTGTACCTTCGGAATTTTTTACTAAATTCCGGTCAGCTACACCTGTGCAGACCCACTGATGGCAGTGGGCTTAAACAGCTGTTACCAGTGCCTTTATTACTGGTGATAAATGTATGGGATGGAAATAACCCAGTCTGCTGCTTAAAGCCCAGGCTGAGTTTCCAGGGCTGGGAGATAGATGGGAAAAAAAATCCCATCCTTTTAACTTATAAACTTAGTATATCTGACACAAATTGAGACACAATAAACGTGGAACCTCTATCATGCTATTTTAGAGTCAATTTTCAGAATACAGACTCTTGTTAAATATCATTTGACTAATGTATTCTACTGATTAAGCTGCTCTTGAGGTGTTAGTGGTTTACTAGTGTGATTTATTACAGCTAATGGCAATGCCAGTGTTTTCTGATAAACTGCAACATTGTACAGATTTTCCTTTTAGGCACTAGTTCGCAGTTATTCAGATTATTAAATGGAGAATTGCAATCATGGTCCATATGAACTATGTATCTGAATGTGAATCTTTGTCCAAGTATGTAACCCTAAAGGGCACACTATTGTAAAATAAAGTGGGTATGTAAATTGTCAATGAAATTCACCCTTTCCATTACAGAATTTGACAAGACTCTGTTTGGTGTGGATGAACCTAGCCCACGCTCTAGCCTATCTTGAGGTTGCCCTGAGTTTGGACCACTAACTTTTAATCTTGGAGTATGATTATAGAGGATCAAGAGCTGATCTTAAGGCCTTCATAACAATCCCTCCCTCTTCTTCTCCCCACTTCTGCTAAGCATAAGTACTGCAATTAGGGGTGCTGGAGCATCCCCAGGCTTGAAGTGGTTTCCATTATATACAGGGATTACAGTTTGGTTCAAAGGCTGTCAGCACCCCCTCTATCCAAATTGTTTCAGCACCCCTGCTGCTAAGTAGTGCTTTTGGTTTCTGCCTGGTTGTCCAGGAAAATCATCTTTGGCTTCTCCCTCCATCTTCAGTGTGATGGAATTGTATCTTTCTCCAAACACTTGGGCAGAAAAGGCCACTGGCACTTTGGAGCAAACCACCCGTAGAGACTGAAAACTTTATCACTGTGACTTTATCTCTGCTAATACACACCAGTACTAAATGCTGAGCTTGAGGTCTAAAATTCAGATTCCTGTCATACTTTCTACTCAGAATATCACGTTGGTGAACTCTGAAGCTTTAGCAATTTCCACTGGGAAATGAGTGGCTCAAAATGCTGAAAATTCACTCCATTTGCCTTTATAGCACTGTTCATTTGTGTGTCAGTTCCTGTCTGGGTATAGATGGCTACTTCCAAAGGTAAGTGAACTTCTTTCTGGTTCTTGTTACAGAGCTCTCCTATCCCTCTGGTAGCCACTAAAGATTTTTAGGAATTTAATATTTTCTTTTCTCTTAAGTTTACCTAGGGACTTTCATAACATAATTCTATAATATCTCTGTGACCTTACAAACAACCCGTTGTATTGCTGTGAAAGATGGAGAGCAGCCTGGACTAAGTCTGTGTAATATTAAAGTCTAAAATATATTTATTGCTTTTCAACAGAGTAGATTGTACTTATTTAGGCAAGCAGTCCATTTGAACTAAGTTTAAATTAGGGAAGCTTATTAGACACCCACCAACTCAGCACCTCCTCTACCCCTTTAGTGACTTGTTTTACCTAGGGTTGGGTATAGGTGATGGTGACTTATAAGATTTTGCGCCATTGGTGCTGATGTATCAAAACATCTTGATTTTTCTCTCAAAATCTCTGTGTCTATTAATACAGCAGGGCCGACAAGGGTGGGTGGGGGCGCAAGTGGGGCAATTTGCCCAGGCTCCACAGGGGCCCCCACAAGTGTTTTTCGGGGCCCCTGGAGTGGGGTCCTTCACTCGCTCTGGGAGCCCCGGAAAACTCTTGCGATTCCTGGGCCCCTGGAGCTGCTTCTGCTCCGGGTCTTCAGTGGCAATTCGGTGGCGGAGGGTCCTTCCGCTCCAAGATCCACCACTGAAGTGCCCCAAAGACCTGCGTGGGGAGTCCTTCCGCCCCGGGACCCGCTGCCGAAGTGCCAGGCCTTCGGCGGCAATTCGGTGGCGGGGAGTCCTTCCACCCCAGGACCCACCGCCGAAGTGCTGGGTCTTCAGCGGCAATTCAGTGGCGGGGGATCCTTCCGCTCTGGGACTCACCACCGAAGTGCCCCAAAGACCCGCGGCGGGGGGACCATCCGCCCTGGGACTTGCCGCCGAAGTGCCAGGTCTTTGGGGCACTTCAGCGGCGCGTCCCAGAGCGGAAGGACAATTCGGCGGCACCCCAGCCCCCTGAATCCTCTGGGAGGCCCTGTAATACAGCCCCATTCCCATTTCATTTTTCTTTTTTGCTTAGTAGTTATTGCAAAAGGGCTTTCAATGTACTTTAATATCTGTTTTCTCTCTGTATCTATTTGTATCTTTCTTCTACTTGGTGGAACAGTTTCTGCTGTGCTGTACACCCTTTAGAGGAGTTACCATTTTCCCACATAAAGAGCCCAGATCTGTCATTCAGTCTATATTATACAAAATGTTTCCCATTTCAGATTAATCTCCTTTCTGTTCTGCATCATGGTGAAGCCATGGGGTTGTGCATGGATATGGCAGAGAGAGAGCTATTCACTCCCTACAGAACACCACGTAGCCTTAGGGGAATGTGCATTGAGCTGGGAGCCAGAAGGTCATGAGTTCCAAGGTCTCCTCTTCTAATCACTGTTGTTTAGATTTCTATGTATTTACTTACTTTTGAACAGGGCCTTATACCAGGAACCTTGGGAAGAAAGCAAGGAATTCATCCTGGTTTGCAAATAAGTTCCCGAGAGGTGACTCTACAACACTTCTAGTAGCACTTAAATAGGACGCTGCATTCTACTTGGGTTTCCATCTTATGTGTCCTTTAGTAGATTTCTGATAAACTTTGGAAGTGACCCCAGCTACTCCAGTTGCTGACAGGAAGAAGGAACATTCTTTCTTGCCCTCCTCTCCACTCCTTAGCTGCCGAATCGGAGGTGTCTCTCTTCATCTTGCTCAGCTTTTCGGCTGCTTTAAGTGGGTTGTCTCCACTATTCTACCCCTCCCTCACCTCCATTTTTGCATGTTCCTCCCCTGTACGTAACTCTGGTGCCTGCCTCTGTTTGGTGTGAAACTTATGTGATTCATACTAGTTTCACTACTGCCCACATGGTTGTCTCTGAACGGGGGAAGCAAAAAATGGTTCTGCATTGGCTTATATTTGGTTCACATTTGGATTGCTCTCTTCACAGCACAGGGCTAATAATATATATATATATATATATATATATTTTAAATTAAATAAGTTTAGATTTCCAAGAGGTGGATGCACTGATGTACTTGCCTGGGAAAGCTTCCTAATCTCCTTTCATGCCCTAGGAAAAGCTATCTTAGAAATGTGCTTTGTATAGTCAGTTCAGGGGCAAAGCAGGGTTAATCAATTCTCTCCATCTAAAGGAGATGAATTTCTTATGTGTCTTGGCATAAACCAAAATAGGAGGAGAATTTTTGTATGCCATTCTCCTAGATTTTTTTAAATCAATGTTCTCCCACACAGAGCTATTCAAACTTAATTACATTCATCAATTAGGTGCATACGATTAGTATGCCTTATCGGTTATAATTACAGAAAAGTTCCTGGTAATTACTGGGTAATATGCATTATCGTTATAAGTAAAAGCTGAACTCTTACAGTCAGCCTTATATAGAGTAAATTAATAAAACGATCTTCTTAAGATTAATTCTGCAGACTCTTTCTGCTCTATTCTTCAGACTCTTAGAGCTCCACGAATAGGAATCATTCTGGCGATATATTTCTTGGGTTTGCAAGATACCTGGGCTTGACAACACAAGGGGTCATTTATAATACATGCTCTGTTTTCCCCACATTACAATTTTCATTGTTTCTGTGTGTTCCTCTGAGAAAGCTGCAGTGACATTTTGGTTCAGATTTTTTTATTGACTTGAGAGGATTAACGTTTTACTAGGACCACATAACTTCTTGTATGCCAAGCAAAAATGCCAGCTAGAATAAAAGCAAGGTTGTACACATATACAATCTGCTTACTTTTTAAATGACTTAGCATTCTGGAGAATAAGAATTACCGTCATACAAAGATCTTGTGCTCTTAGCGAGAGTGAAAGTAATTAAATCTGCACATAGTTCTGTGCCAATGCTGTTGGTTGGATCATGCTGCCCTCTGTCTACAAAATTCAAGAAATATATTTTGCTATCCTGGTTTTCCAGCATTTCAGAAAAATTAGCATTTCATAAACATGCATGTGATTGACTAGATAGATCTTGGGGATTCCCTCCCATTATAAAACACTGTTTGCAGCACACTTGTTAAAAATACCCTTTTGAATACGATTTAGATCCCTCCCAAATGCTGAAACTGCACTGCAGTACTATAGAATGCTTCTCTGCCATCCTTAGGTTGCGACATATTGGCATTCTCTTTGCCCATATGTAGTGACTGTCCATTGTACCTTCTGAAAGGAGTTTGAAATAATCTCAGCATGCTAGCCAGTATTCCATCTCTATCGGTAAAACAGATTCTAATGCCTGAGGCTTTGTGTAAGCTATTGTTGTTCACATAATGGCTGCCATGTTTGCCTAAACAATTACTTAGGCAAATATAGTTTCTAATTCCTTAGTTTATGTAAAGCCCTCTGGGATGAAAGGCCCTACATAAAATCAAATTCTTTTCTATTTCTTCTAATAAAAGCTTTTACAAGGACATAGAATACAGAATGGTTTTCATACTATTTCCAGTAGAAAATAAAAATCAAATATATATAAACTGTACTAATAATCAAACAAACCGTCTTGAAACGCTGTATTTTTCCCTCTAGTTGTTGGTTAGGCATGACGGCTCTTTCCTTGTTCTGCCCTTTCATGCAATATTTCGTAAAATTATCTTATTAGTTTTAGATAGTCTGTGAATAATGTGCAAGACTTGTGCGAAACAAAAGTATGCTTCAGTTGGGCAAAAATATGAGCCACTTTTTACATTGTTATTAAAATGCTGGTAATACTCCAAGTTTGAGACTTACACGATTTGAAATAATGGAAAACAGTGTTAACCCTCGAATGACTATTTTATTGTGTTCCTGCATGTGCGTGCACAAACACACACACGTGTGTGTGCATTGTTATATATGGCTGTGAGAACATATCTGTATATACTTGTTCATTTGCCCGTTTGTTTATAAGCCGACCCCCCAAGATGGATAAGTAAAAATAACAAAAAAGTATGACCTTTTCATAAGCCGACCCTATGTTTCAGGGGTTGGAAAACTTTGCTTCCAGCCTGTCAAGGTAAGATGTTGGTGGGTTGGGACATTTTGTTTACCTGGAGCGTCTGCAGGCATGGAGCCCCTCAGCTCCCTGTGGCTGCTGTTTGCTGTTCCCAGCCATTGGAGGCTGGGAACAGTGAACTACAGCCACAGGGAGCTGAAGGGCTCCGTGCCTGCAGATGCTCCAGGTAAGCAAAATGACAATGTATTAGATATTCAATTCAGTGATTCCATAGAGCAGGGATCGGCAGCCTTTGTGGCACACGGCTCGCCAGGGCTGGTTTGTTTACCTGCTGCATCTGCGGGTTCAGCCGATCATGGCTCCCACTGGTCACGGTTCGCTGCTCCAGGCCAATGGGGGTGGTGAGAAGTGGCAGCCAGCAAGTGCCTTGGCCCGGGCCGCTTCCCACACCCCGCTGGCCTGGAGCAGCGAACGTTGGTTTGCCAAAGGTTTCCGATCTCTGCCATGAGTGGGGGGAGGGATAGTTCAGTGGTTTGCACATTAGCCTGCTAAACCCAGAGTTGTGAGTTCAATCCTTGAGGGGGCCACTTAGGGATCTGGGGTAAAATCAGTACTTGGTCCTGCTAGCAGAGGCAGGAGGTTGGACTTGATGACATTTCAGGGTCCCTTCAAGTTCTATGAGGTATATCTCCATATATAAAATCATCAGATTTTGGTGTAAACCTGTTTATAAGCTGATCCTTGTTCTTTGATGCATCACTTTTTTACCATAAATATTCAGCTTATGAACAAGTATACACAGTATGTGATGTAAGATTAGAAAAATTACATAAGAACATAGGGAATGAACAGAACAGGTAGTGATCATTCTAGCTGAGTTTGGGATTGCTGCAGTACTGAGGGCACAATCACTTATTCTACACGTACAACATATTTTACAGAAAATTTATTTCAGGACTATTTCTTAGTCTTAAAGGAATTTATTGGATTTTTTTTTTTTAAGTATCTCATTCCCTGAAGAGCAAGGTGCTTTAATTACCATGAGGCCAACTAACTCAAGGTTTTATCACACATCTTGCAATAGTTGGTGTTTTTCTTAAAGCCCTGCTGCTGGAGTCATGTAATGAAGTGAGGATCTTAGTGTTTATTTTATAATAAAAAGTAAAATTCTACTTTCATGATTACAGGATAAAAGCTGGAAAATTTGACTCTCTACAAGATCCAAAACTAGAAGGCAAATAAAAAGACCAAAACTTACTATTTTTTAAAATATCAGTTTTTTTAAAATCTCAATATTTTGGGGGCCTGATGCATTATTTTTGCATTATTTGGGATTGGTGATACTAAATGGTACAATAGAACACCTTAAAGTCCAAAAATATCTCTTTTCCATGTCATCACATGTCTGAACTCTAATTCATCAGACACTCAGAAGGGTGTCTTGGAGTCAAAGTCAGATCTGAGGCTGTTTGTATAGTGGTGCAGCTCCTGCACTTTCCTGAGACGTCAAAGGCGCAACCCTGGGCAAAATGTAATCCACGGAGAAATGTTTTTGTTTACAGTATGTTGTGATTTTTTTTTTAATTGACCATGTGGGATCTGAAGCAGAGACAAATGGAAGGCAAGATTTTTTTAAAAGAGCTCAGCGCCTGTAAACTCTCATTTAGGCACTTAACTAAGTGGCTGTGTTTTCAAAAGCATTTGGCTTTCATTATATATATAAATAAATGGGCCAGAATTTAAAAAGTATTAAGCAGCAAGCAGCTCCAATTGACAACAGTGGCAAATTCTGGAGGTTGGGCATTTCTGAAAATCTGACCCCAACTGTAAGTGTTAAACATTTATAAATATCTGGCCTTAACGTTCATGTTGTACAAAAAAATAAGACTGCAGAGATCTTGACATAAGAGATCATTTTTTCTCTCACACACACACACATACTTACACACACATTCTATTTATAATAGAGGGACAGAAACACTGTATTTATAATAGAGTTACACTGTTTAGACTATAAAGTTTTTACTTATTTTTAGTTCAAAAATATTATGGAGACTTTAAAAACCTATATATCTTGGGAAATACCGTTTACTCTGCTGGAATTATTCTAGGACTGAGCCTGGGGGTTCTGGGAATCCTGCTTGAGCAACAGTAGTTGGAAATCCTCCCTCCTTCTGGCTTTCCACTTATTTTTGTCCTCCATTTTTTCTGTTTTCTGACTGATGCTTTGTGCCACGTGCCCTAATAGCACTAGAGTGAAAGAGAATAAAACTAACTCTCGCTGGGGCATCCGCACAGAGCACTTCAGAGACTGAAAGTTTTTACTCTTTCATGCTGTGCATATTGGAGCTAGAAGCTGAAACAGCATCTAGAGAATGAGAGGGATGGGAAAACATTAAAGGGAAGTTTTATGCATGCAGCGTGCTCATTTGACTGCCTCCCAAGACATTTTTAAAGTTGCCTGTGAATGGGTGTTTTGATGGATATTCACATCCACTGAAGTGGTACTAGGGTATCCCATACTTAAATACATTCATAATTTTGTGTTATTTTAAAGTAATTTGACATTTCCCCCCTTTTTTAGAACTAGCCAGTTACCCTGCTATAACCTAAACGAAAATGTTTTAACTCTTATTTATAGACTTGAAAGTAACTGTGGATAAGAATTATTTTGATAAACAGACAGTATAAAGTAACCAACTTTTCTTTCTAATGTGTATAGCACAGAAATGTAACAGATTTGCTTAACTCTCTTGGCTAGTCTTGCTGATTCACCTTGCCTCTCTGTTCAGATGGAGAGAGCAAACCCAAACAGAAAGTACTCGTTAAAATTAGCTTTGAAGTGATTCAGGTTCATTCATGCATAACTATTTCTTCCTTTTAAAGGTTTCAGAGTAAAATGCAAGAGGCAGCTTTCTTTTTCGAGAATTCCATAAATATTTAATCTAAAATTCAATGTACTGTTTCAGGGATCTTTCATTATTTATTTTAAGACTCTCTTTAATAATAAAAATATAAAGTTTGTATGGAAAGGGAAAGCAGAATATATGTCATTTCATACCCGTGATAACTAATGTACTAGAGACAGCTAAAATGAATTCTGAATGTATTTTCAAGAGTTCTCAGATCTATTGAATTTATCAGGAAGTACAGTTAAACCCCAAATTATTTCAGTTTTGAACATATACCATAAAATACAAAATATTAATTCATAATCCCTTAATGACACTGGGCTCAATATACTGCATAGTTGTGATAAGCATTATCCACATGCTATATATATACCTGAGGTTGAGGAAGACACATACCACCCATAGGGGTGAGAGGGGAATTTTTTTTATATATATAGAATATATATAAAAAAATCTACTGGTTTTCCTTGTTTTCAGCTGACTACACAATGACCTTAGCCGAATAATATTGTCAGTTCACATGCATGTTCAAATCTTATACGATAGGAAGATGCAGACACATTTTTTTCTGATAAAGTACCAGCTTTTACCAGTAGAGGGAGTCAGTTAACACTAATTTGGGACCTGTGAACACTGCTTCAAAGGAAAAGTCATACATATGCAATATGTATCTGTTTTTCTGAAGTTCATATGTCTATAGATTCTTTTAAATACTGTTGTATCCTTATCCTGAATGCCGTTAGTTTTTACATATGAGAATTCCATAAGATCCTGATATGTACTGCTCTTCTATATAAAAAATACTGGGGAAAGGATATTGATTTTGTTGCTTGTTATTGACATATATAAAAATGGAGGGGGGGTTGAATAATTTTGCTCTGACATGCCGTAATTACAGTAATGCTTAAGGATTCAGCAAGACAAATTAATTGTTGTTACTCATTTCAAATTCTGTCTTTCTTAAACATAAGTTGGTAACTATGCAGGTTTTTATCTTTAAAGGGACACTAGTAATTAGCCTCAAACCAACATGCCTTACCCTTAAAAGTTGCATATTCTGGCAGTTACAGCAATTATGTTTTCCCTGGTGGTATTTTTAAACTCTTCATGCAGCAGGAATCAAATATTTTAAAAAAATCTGAAGAGTTATACCTCTGTGTTCTTGACTTAAAAGTACATCATGGTGAGGTGATGTATGAGACAGAACAACTGTTGTAAGTATGTGTATAAAGGTGCTACGTCAGTTGCCATAGAATTTGATTGTGTGTACATGGCGTCTATAATGCAGCTGCACGGTGCACATTGTAAATCATCTTTTCCTTTCAGGCTAAATGAGCCAGATTGTCCCCGTCAGAGGCAAGGAGACATATTAGATGGAGGTAGTTAATCTAATTTGGTGGTAGTGGACTGGAACCCTGGAAAGTTGTGTGGTGGCCTTGGCTTGGGAATCTAGATCTGGAAGCCGTGTTTGTGGTTTCTCTGATCCAGTGGAGATGACAGGGGAGACGTGAAGAGAGGGGAGAAAAACAGAGACTTCTGAATAGTTTACTTCAAGGCTGGAGCCCTTCCATCTATTCTTCTATTATGGTTATTGGGAGAGGAACTAAAGCAGTGCCTGAAGTTTGGGGATATGAGAGAGAAGAACCTGGACTCTGTGCAAGGGCCAGGGAAAAGGTAATTCTACTCTGCTGGCCCCAGGGAAAAGGAGAGAAGAAGTCCATTCCAATGGGGACTGCATAGATGTCTTGTACGGTGCTTGGCCTTTTCTGTTCCCTGCAGGGACTGAAAAGAGAATTTTCATTTGAGTGACATGTGGTAGTATTGTGTATAGACAGCAGATGAATGAATGGAAGTGGGAGATGTGTGGAAGGCTAGTGAGTCAGAGGTGGGTTCCCCCAGTAAAGAAGAGTCACTGAGAGAGCAGCTGTTGGGAGCTGAGCCAGTCTCTCCTTGAGCAGCTCAAACTCCTGGCCTTACAGGACAGAAGCCTGGCTGAGGCAGAGTTAATGCACAGCCTGGGTAGGAGGAGCATCTGTCATAATACAAGAGGACCCTGAACCTAAAATCATCTTCTGCCTCTAGGTTAGAGAGGCGGGAAACCCATTGTTGTAGCAGACCAGGTAATAAAAAGCATTTTAAACTTGCATGGAAACTGAGCAAGAGTTTCTACAGGAGATCCACATGCATCTACTCCCTTTCAATTAGAAGATAAACATACTGTTTTTAAATTAAATATTTCTAGCAGGAATGATATGGTAGAACAGCTACCAAAAAGAAACAAAAAACGATCAGCCTGGCTACTAAAATGTCGTGTTTCTCACATTTTGCCACTATTTTTTTTTTCTGGTCATCGAGAGGACATTGTACCAATGTAACAAATTTGAGAAAGAAACCCTGAGTATTATGGTGTCATTGGTATCATTTTCATGTGTATATATATATATAAAGCAATATTCATTATGGTTTATCTGTAAATATTTCTGTTTATCTTATCACCAGCAGCAGCGCAGCCTTCAGACCTGGGTTCTTGGCCAGCAGCTGCTGCTCTCCAGTGCCACTGCCAGCAGCATCACAGAAGTAAGGGTGGAAATACCATACCATGTCATCCTTACTTCTGTGGTGGTGCTGCTGGCAGCAGCACTGCATTCAGAGCTGGGTGCCTGGCCAGCAGCTGCTACTCTCTGGCCACCCAGATCTGAAGCTAGCGCAGAAGGAAGGGTGGCAATACTGCAACCCCCCTACAATAGGCTTTTGCGTCGGGACCCACAGTTTGAGTAACACTGTGTACTTGTGTATAAGTACACAAAAGACTAGATTTTATGGGGAGAACAGATTTCACAATCCAGGATGCATTTTTCACGGTCATGAATTTGGTAGGGCCCTACACATAATGGTCTGGGTCTTGGACAGCAAAAAATGCCTAAAGCTCTGGGATAAGGATCCACTTGAGAACCCTGTTCTTTAGACACACTGAAACTGTTTGCATCAAGAGTAAAGCTTGTCTGTTCAGGAGATAGAGCTTTCTCTTGAGTTGGTCCAAAACTGTGGAACAAACTCCCGCAGGAGCTGAGAGCCACTTCAAACCTCACTGCTTTCTATTCCAAGTGAGAAAAGCACCCCCTCCACCTTTCTTTTACCTATATAAACACCTTACACAGAACACAAATAATAAAAATATACTTTAAAATATTTTCATGCAGCATTCCCTCAGGAGAGTGGAAGGGAGAAGGAAGGAAAGAGAATGAATCACACGATTGTCTTGGTATTCAGATAGGCATAGTGTAAAAAACCTGAGGAGAAGAGTAAACGAGTTTTCCCGCAGTAGTAACCTCATTCTCACCTGTGAAACAACGGATAGCTGAAACCCTGGAAGCCTCCCCTGAAGGATGAGGGGGAACATTGTTATTGTTTTAACTCGTGGGAGGTGCTCAGGCACCCTGGTAATGAGGCTCATATAATACCTACACAGACGGGTGTAAGGAAGAGTTATTATTGTCATTTATCATTTGTCAGAATGTTATGAGGAGAAGTTATATGGCAGCAAATTTAATTTTTCATTTGCCCTATAATAATAATCCACCACATTCCTTCCCATATTGTTATGGCAGACATTTGTGTCAGGAGAAGTCAACTACGACAGATCCCCAATAGGGGAGACTCGGTTTAAAAAAACAAAGAAAGAAAAAAAATTGTAATAACACTTGTCATTTGTTGTTGTTGTTTAGGGGAAAAATGGACCAGAAAGAGTTTAAGGCTAGTAGCATTGTAGTGGCCTAATAAAGCTGGCAATGGCCAATTTTACTTTACATAAGAGCTTTATTTGCATTTTTATGCTATCCCTGTGTTTCCTGCCTATTTCGTCACTCACCCCTTTCATTGCCACCACTCAGCAAGGAACTGTACATGGGGCAGGAGCTGCTGAACAAAGGGGAGAGTAAGAGAAGAGGAGTTTTGATTATATCTGTTACATTTGGCACTGCTACCAGCCAGTTGTTTTACATATAGTCCTGAGACTTGAACAAAAAAGTGTTCCCTCTGTAAAAATAAAAAAAGAGGGTCCTTTCTTTGATAGTATCAGAGGGATAGCTGTGTTAATCTGGATCTGTAAAAGCAGCAAAGAGTCCTGTGGCACCTTTATAGATTAACAGACGTTTTGGAGCATGAGCTTTCGTATTCACCCACGAAAGCTCATGCTCCAAAATGTCTGTTAGTCTATAAGGTGCCACAGGACTCTTTGCTGCTTTTTTGATAATGTTGCTTCAAGACGTATAAAATGGATTAAGAGGAAATTTCTAAAATCTTAGTCTTTTGTGAGCCTTATACGAGATGATTTCTCCACTTAACGCTAATTCTCAGATCCCATTGATCAAAGATAAGAGCCTTTCTTGTTAACAAAAATGATTCATTAGCTTTTACGTAAAAAATAATTTCTGGTATCCACCACCCAGTCTGAGTTTAGATTTTGAAAATCTAATGTGCATTATATTGTATCTTTCTTTGCTTTGTTATGGTAACTTTTAATTGTCTTTATTACAGCGCCTCTCCTTGCCATTTTGTTGTAGCTTATTTCCTTGTAATTGGATATGTATTGCCTCTGAAATGCAGTTTTCTTTGTGCTTGTAAAATGCATGGAGAAAGCTGTACACTTGAGTCGTTTCATAGGATTTTTGCCTTCATTAAAAATCAAGATCAGAAGTTGTTGCCATGAAGGCAGGATTTTACAGCGCTTTTGGCATTTAAGGAAAATACACCATAACTCTGGGAAACATTGTCAAAGTACAGAAGAAGGGGAGGCTATACACATGAATTGGGGGTGAATGGTGCTGGAGAGTGATTCTTATTCATAACTAATTGATACTGTCAATTCATCTCAGCAGTTGGGAGGGGGAAAAACCCCTTTCTTTTCTAGGCAATCTCAAATTAATTTCCATTTGTAAGATGTAAATAAAGTGAGTTTGGTCTCAGCTTAACCTTTAATGAGGAGGAATAAATATGATGCCAAGCCCATCGTTGCTCCAGAGCCTAAGATGGAGCTAACGTGTAACCTGAATACTCCTGTCCTTAAAAGATAGAAGACTGTGGGATGTGTATTGTTGATAGCTCAATATATTGAAATGCTACACATGTTTCCATCAGGAGTTATAATACTTAGCATATGATTGTGACTATCATAATTGCTTTGACTGACTTGAACAGGAAACACTAGCTGCAATACCATTTTAATTAAAGCCAATTATTTTCATATTTATGGTGTATTTGGAGCTACAAACTATTATTTAGATCCCATTAGTTAGGCATTATATAACTAATAAACCTTTCCTTGCAATGGAAAGGGTTATGGGTGCATATATAGCTTAAAGGATGAATACATGTTACATATTACTGCAGATCTTAGTCTAAGGTATTTAGTTTAGCTATGATTTGTTTTTTTCCCAAACATTTAGGCCTAAAATTTCAAGGGGCCTTGTAAAAGGGTGATAGTGTTTCCCGTTAAGCAGATATTGATCCTTCTGGGAAAGAGTTAAATAGGTTTTGCTTACTCCAGCTGGCTTGTCATTTCGCATAGGCCACCATGCCGCTCTTAGATACTAGAAGCCTTCAGTCATTAACTCCCTGAGCCAGATCCAAACTGACAGCCTCAAAGTGAAAGGATCCAGATATCCATACCAATCTCCTGAGCCATCCTGTTCCCTGACATAGGCATTTTAAAATATGCTATATTATATGTGACAGATATTGCAATCACGAGGCCTATCTTTAGGACCCATATTAAATCTCTGAATAGTTTATGTATGATTGTATTCTTCTCCATGGGGGAGGGTTACCGCAGTTCCCCACAATCTGAAAATGGTGAGGGGATGATTAAGGAAAATCACTAAATAATTCTCTAGAGATACTATCACCTGGAGTGGATTACAAATACTAATTCAAGCTGGGTCTTTCAGAGACTAGAAGACAAAGAAAGGACTTTTGGTATAAAAGGATGAGCTTGAACTGGCACAGGGTCTTCTTTCTGACCCAGCAAACACACAGAACCTTCTGTTCAAGGAAGGGCCCCAACCCTTGCGGAAGGGTGCCCTACTAGTTCCCATGAGATTAATGGGTGACCTTTGGTAAGCTTTTCGCCTGCATATAGGACTTCTGTTGTTTTAATAATTTTATTTTTGTGTAAGGCTTTTACCTTAAGAATAAATGTGCTTGCTTAGAAAAAGCTGCATGGTAACTTGTAACTGCTGGCAATACACCAGTCATAGACCTTGGAGAGAAAACAAAACAGGGCTGCTGCCTGTTAGGCAGACTGTCTTGCTGGGGATCTCACAGTGTAAGGCAGCGAGCTGTGCAGCCTTAAATCTCCTCTGGTCATGAGAGAATGGAAAAAAGGTTCCTGCCATAGACAGGTGATGGATAAAGGCCCAAGACCTGACTAGGAACTCCTGGAGTAGACCACTGGGGTGGGGTGGGGTGGGGGGGGATGAGTGGAGAAGACAGACACAGTTAACCTGAAACTGTGACAGTACAGTCTGAGTATTAATCACTGTGATCAGAAATTAGTCTGTCTTGTTCTCTGAATAATTTCCTTCTTTATCACTAGTTCAGGGCAGAACTTGTGGTATATGCAAAGCCTCATGTATAATGTAATTGTGCAACTATTGACTAGATAAATGACCAGATAATTACCTTTTTTGGAGACTTCCACGTGGTTATGATCCAGAATCCAAGATTTTATTTTAAAAAGACAGAGTGAGATCCTCATCCAGCCCCTTTACACGAGGGGCCCTATAGCTAGAGGAGTATTCTCCCCATGCAGGAAGTGTAGGAGATGTGCCAGGCGTATGGCTGGAGGAGAGGAAGAGTGACCTCAGGAATGGCAGTGGGGGGGGGGGGGGTTCCACATTATGTATACTGTGGAAATTGTTGGTGATGTTTCTGCCTATACAACACCCTAGGGAGGCTGTTGTAATCTGCATAGACCTCCCAGGGCTGTCTAAATTATACTGGGGATGCTCTGGCCTCTGAAACAGCCCCGTATAAAGAGAGTGCAAAAATGGCATAAACCATCTTGCCCTCCCAGCACCACCACTCTTTCTGGTCTATGGGTTCTCTTTCTGGTGTGCACCTCTTAGAGGCACAGTCCAGAATCTCAGCTGGCATTGTGATTGTGAAGATTAACCTCCAAATCTGAATGGAATGTAACTGAGGCAGTATTGTCTGTGTGAGTCTGTAGACAGACTGAAATTTTAATTCTGATGGAGACATTTGAGGTAGCCCTCTTCATTTCAATGGAAGGTTAGCTCTGAAGTCTGCTGCTGGCAAATTATATTTATATAATTATATAAATGTAACCCTTCTGCCCCTCTGAGTTGGCAGCAACAAGGGCCGGGTTCAGTATCCAGGGGTTCCGTTTCGGTAACACAATGCATAACCAGCTCGAGCCCCCACCCAGTGACCTGGGACACTTACATACCACACCC
>NC_133769.1:67645883-67708162 GCF_003597395.2 Chelonoidis abingdonii | reverse complement strand
TGAGTCATTTCTATCACAAAGCAGTCCCACAGCTTCCCATTCACACAATCAGGGTGACAAACTTTTTCTCCCTCCTGCCCCAATAACAAAGAAACTGGGGATTTCAGAGCTGTAAAAATCACCATCCCAAGCTGCTGTGGGGTTATGCTAAGTGGGGGGTGGATGCCAATGGAAATTCTTAAAATTCTTTCCACACTCTACAATTCACCACCAGATGTCAGGGTAGCGCTCATCCTGACTCTGCTTACATAAACGTTAACTACTACACTGAATCATTTTAAGAAAAACATCAGCCAATATGCATATTCACCACTCTTGTTAAAAGTGGCAGACATAGATGTGCCTCAGTTTCTTCATCTGTAAAATGGTTATAATGATACTAACCAACTTTTGTAAAGCATTGAGATCTACTAATGAAAAGTACTATATAAGAGCTAGATAGTATTATTATTATTATTAATAAGGTCAGAGTGTAGTGAAGTGAAAGTCAGACAGCACCAGGGGTTGATCCTCCATCCACTGCTTTTTATCATATTGATGGACTGTGTCAGCAGGAAGATTCCAATGGGAAAGAACCAGTAGCTACTCAAGGCAGTGGACATAACAGTAAGGGCATCCTCAAAAGAAGACCTAGAGGAAACAGCAAACCAGTGGTATGACCATCTAAGCAGGCATGGGATGAAAATGAACATGACCAAGAGTGAGGCTATGTGGATCAGTAGAGGGGCCACAGGGAAACTGAATATAGAGATTGATGAAATGTGACTAAACCAGACAGACCAATTCAAGTACATTGGGAGCTGAGTTAAGGAAGATGATGACCTTGAGTGAGAAAAACAATCCATATTGGGAAGTACTGGAAAATTGTGGAATAATATCTCAGGTGTTGTGTACGTCATTGAGACTGAAAACCCAACTGTACAGAACAGTGGTGCACCCCACAATCCCGTCTGGTGCAGAAGAATGGGAGGTAAAGAGATGGCAGGTTCAGATTGGTGTTTCAGATGAGATGCCTTCACATTATAAAAAGTTACATGAAGACACAGATTTAGAAATGAAAGCATTAGAATTAAAGTCAACATCTATGATGTGGTTAGTTTAAAAAAAAAAAAGCAACTTTGCTAGTTCAGACCCATACAAAGAGAATGAATGAAGAGGTCCTCATGAAGAGAGCATGGCAGGAGAGGGTGGTAGGAAAGTGACCCCACGGTAGCAATGGATTGATTACATCAAATAAAAGAGTAAGCAGATGAACCTTAGTGCCACCTCAGACAGATGTAGGTTGAAATGCTTGCATGATGACCTGACCCCAGTTGGTGAGAGAAGGGGAAGAAGAGGTCAGAGTGCACTGGGGTATGTAGTTGTTGTTTATGGTTTCTGGGATGGGGAAAAAGCTCAAGCTGACATCTTCCAAAACTTAAAGGGACACTGTCAACATCAGTTTTTAAAAACCGATTAACTGAAAAAAAATAACTTTTGATAGCATATCCTATAAGTAGTGTGGTCACACATTTAAAAAAAACAACAACACAGACTCACAGAAATGTAGTGTTGGAAGGGACCTCGAGAGGTCATTTCATCCTCCTGCTCTGAAGCAGGACCAAGTGTACCTTGTATACCAAGTATTCCTGACAGGTGTTTGCCTAACCTTTTCTTAAAAACCTCCAATGGTGGCGATTCCATAACCTCCCTTGGAAGCCTATTCCAGTGCCTAACTGTCCTTACGTATAGAGAGAGATTTCCTAATATCTATCCTAAATCTTCCTTGTTGTGGATTAAGCACATCATCTTGTCCTACCATCAGTGTCATGGAGAACAATTGATAACATTCTTCAAAAAATGTTAAGTACTGTTATCAAGGTCTCCCTCCCCACTCGTCTTTTATCAAAACAGTACACAGGTTTTTTTAACCTTTCCTCATAGGTCAGTTTCTCTAAACATTTCATCATTTTTGAAGATCTCCTCTGAACTCTCTGTAATTTATTCACATCTTTCCTGAAGTGTGGTGTACATAATTGGACACAGAACTGTACCTGAGTGTCATGTTACTGACATAACCTGTGACCGTATAGATCATTGTTGCAACCAAGGTCCTGTAGTGGCACCAAATCTTGTATAAAGGGTGTCAAATAACGGTCTAAGACAAGGTTATGGTTTGCTGGTTATTATTATGCTATCTGTATATGTGTATCATTTTTGTAGTTGAAGTTAAATATTTGCTCTATATTGTCTGTATTTCAAATTTATGCTATGTTTTGGGTGACACCCCAGACAAGCTGGTGTCAGCTCAGCTTAGCCTGCTTGATGGCCCATTAAGGACCATCAGCTATACAATTGATCCATTGAGAGAAGGCAGACACACTTTGTGACTCAGCAAGGTATGCAGGGACCTGCCTGTGGACAGAACTCTAAGGTTTTTCTATGCCCTGTGCTGGATAACGTGTCCTTGGGACAAAGAAAGAAAAAAACACATGGCAAGAGACTATAAAAGGCTGATGCCTCATCTCCATCTTGTCTTCAATCCTGCCTTGTACCTCTGGAGGGACTCTGATACAAACTGAAGCTTTGAACAAAGGACTGAGTGATCCATCCCAGCTGTGGATGTACTCCAGAGTCTTGGTTTGAACCTGCAGTTTATTCCATCACTGCTACGAGCCTGAACCAAGACCTTTGCCATTACTGTATGTAATTGATTCCATTTAACCAGTTCTAGCTCTCATCTATATCTTTTTCCTTTTATAAATAAACCTTTAGATGTTAGATTCTAAAGGATTGGCAACAGCGTGATTTGTAGGTAAGTTCTGATTTGTAAATTGACCTGGATCTGGGGCTTGATCCTTTGGGATCGAGAGAACCTTTTTTCCTTTACTGGGGTATTGCTTTTCATAACCATTTGTCCCCATAATGAGTACCACTGGTGGTGATACTGGGAAACTGGAGTGTCTAAGGGAATTGCTTGTGTGATTTGTGGTTAGCTATTGGGGTAAAACCAAAGTCCTCTCTGTTTGGCTGGTTTTGTTTGCCTTGGTGTCCATAGAAACCCCAGACTTGGGCTCTAACTGCCCTGCTTTAGGCAATTTGTCCTGAATTGGCACTCACAGTTGGGTCCCACCAAGGGCAGCATCGTTACAGTGAGGCCTTACCATTGCTGACTAGAGTAGGACAAGTACTTTCTGTGTCTTACCTACTACACTCCAGTTGTTGAATTGGACAACATCCATCACATTTTGCAAGAGGGGAAGCACTCTCCACTCTAAGTTCTCCAATCCATTCATGATGCAGAGCTGAAGGACACTTTTCCTAATGTGTGGATAGCTTTGAAGATTTTGCTCATGCTGCCGGTCACAGTTGTAAGTCTGAGCGCAGCTTTTTGAAGCTCAGGCTCATTAAAACATATCTTCGATTGACGATGGCTGATGAGAGACTGATGTCTCTAGCTATTTTATCACTTGTGTAACCCTTCTGCCCCTCTGAGTTGGCAGCAACAAGGGCCAGGTTCAGTATCCAGGGGTTCCGTTTCAATAACACAAGGCATAACCGGCTCGAGCCCCCACCCAGTGACCTGGGACACTTACATACCATACCCTCCTGGGCGCCTCTAGGAGGCAATACTTCCCCTCTCGCAAGCACGGAGTCTGAGTGTAGCGAAATCTTTTTAATAAAGGAAGGAATCAATGCGGCATCCCATTGGAGAAACACCACAAACAGAGTTATAACACAAACCATAACCCCCCCCCCCAAGTACATTTGGCAATGTCCTTTTCCCCTTAGGGTCTTAAGTCCAATCACTCCAAAGTCCAACAACCCAAAAGTCTCTGGTCAATGCCACCCCAGAATTCAAGAGTCTATCTGTAGAGGTCCCTCCCCCCAGCCTGGGAGAAAGGGGCACCTTACGTGGTCCAGGGCCAACTGCCCTGCCTCTCCGTGGGTTCTGCTTCCGCCTTCTCCACGAACTGCTCCGCCTTACCGGCCGCTCCACTCTGCTCCTCCGGCCGTCCTCACAAACTGCTCCGCTCCACCAGCTGCCTCGTGAGCTGCTCCAGTTGTCCCAGCAAACTGCTCGGCTCCGCTCGCTCTGTGGGCTGCTCCACACGCCCCACAGCTACTCCGTCCTGCCAGCCGCTCCACTCCACCAGCTGTCCTGTGGTCCGCTCCAGCCATCCCCACAAACTGCTCCACTCCGCCAGCTGCTCTGTTCCACAGTATAGCTTCAGGCTCCCCCACTAGTTAGCACAGTACTCAGTGCTCCCAGCTCAGTAATTTCAGCTCTTTTGTGATTTCAGCTCTTAGTGATCTCAGCACATAGTAGGGGAGCCCAGTGCTATTGCACCATTAGCCCAAAGTGAGTTCAGCTCAGCAACCTGTATCTAGAGTCTTAAGGGAATAAAAAAAATCAACTCTGACATTCCACAGTGGAGAGAGGAGGAGGTGCAACTGATGCTTCTAGCTCCACAAGGAGCCTGCACCACCAGGCACAAATACCTGTCCCCAACCTCTCTCCCTTCACAGGGTTTTGGAACCCATGTCCCTTGTCTAGCAAGTACCACCCAACTGAGGTTGAGTCATTTCTGTCACAAAGCAGTCCCACAGCTCGGCAGTCTGGGATGGGTTAGGCGTGCCTATGCAAATATTTGAGATTTTGCATTCCAGACATTCTTTCCACACTTCCCATACTTCACCAACAGATGTCAGGGTACAGCTCATCCTGACTCTGCTTACACTTGAAAATGCCATTGGCCAGTCTTTGGATCTCTCTGATGCTGTGCTTCAGTTCTCAAGGGCAGGGGTGAGAAAAGCACCTTTTGAACTAAAGGACCAGGGTTAACATTCTGAGGCTGTCACCTGCTGTAACACTTTAATACTGGTCCACTCAGCATTGGTGCATAGTTCAATTTCTTGATTTTAGTACATTTCAGTTATTCTTAAAATTTAAAAAGTTTCTATAAGCTTTGAGATAATGAGGTTTTTTAAAATTTTATATGTGTGTATATATATACACACACAGATTTACAGATCCTAGCATGCAAATTTCTCATCTTGTATAACAAAGATAAATTGTGAATGCAAATCGTGCATCAAAGTTGTGAAATGGGCTACAAATGCAATAAAAATAAGGTATTCAAAAGTTTAATAAATGGAGGTGGAGGTGCCAAAGAGGCTCCTCACCTGGGGCACCATTAGGTCTAGGGTCAGCCCTGAGAACAGGCGTCTGTGTCCTGGAGCCCAGCCAGGGCTTGCTATTTCTCCATAAACATGTGCTGTCTTAGTTGTGTTTGCCCACTGTAGAACTCCTCTCACCCAAAAAGTAATCTCACCACTCATCCAGCTCTGGATTTCTGAATCATACATAAACATCGGTGATACCACAGCTTTTCAACAGTGACTTAAACCTGGGTCTCAGGTGCAGTAGGCTATACTGAGATAAAGCATCCCAGCGCTGGCCAAATGTAGGGTGAATCTTTAATGCTTTCTGCTTGAGCTGCAACTAATTTTCATGCATCACAGAAGATGCTGCATTCAATCTTTATTTAGATTTTTTTTATCGTGTGTGAAATGAGCTGATGATAAATCTTCAGTTACTTCAGATTTCTAAATGATGGAGATAGATGGCTATAATCTTCAATCATCTAACAAGTTTTTAGTATGTGCACCTTAACAGAAATTATAGGAATTCAGATTGTAATGAGATGGCATCTGGGTGCATAGCACACACATGCAAATATTGATTTAAATGTTCCCTGACAAGCTATTCAAGCAGAGATCTCAAGGAAGGAAAACTTCTGAAGTGAAAAAGAAATAATGGTAATAATGAACAGGCAGAACATGGATTTTAATATGCAGTAGCCACATGAAGTTCTGTGTATGATGAATCAGAATGGGAAAGTTGGCACAAGAGCATACAGTGATTTGTTGCATGCATTTGTTTCCATTTTTATCCATTAGCAGCACTGCTAACATTCAAGCACTGCTGAGGGATCTGTAATGGGAAGTGGGGAAGGGGAAGAGTGTGAATTCACTTTTTCAAGCTGTGATAGATGGTGAATTTATATCAATCAACTTTCTAATTTCTTGTTAAAGTGTTTCCACCTCTCCCTCCACTTTATTTTAAAAATAAATAAATGGATTGTGCTGCTATTATGCTGTTCTGTATTCTGAACAGCAGCTCAGGAGCATTTCCATCATCTCAAGAGTTTTATGGACGTTTTCTGTAAGCAGCAGGGCTTAAAGGTTGGTGCAGTGCTATTAGCATATGCCTCTGCAAAATATTTCATCCTTTTGTGACTCCCATTTGATCGATTAAGTAAATATAGCTCTTTCTAAACAAGTTCATAGAGAGAATCTGTTCATTGCCCTTCTTTGTAGTACCAAGTTTAGTTTCATTGCTGAAGTACAACAGCTGACATAATACAGATTTTAAATGCACACCGTATAGAGTTATAAAAAAAAAAAAGAGAGAGAAAAAAATCCCACACATAACTATTTTCATAAAGGCTATGATACATCAAGAAAAGCAAGTAAATTCAAAAATAAATTCCAGCCAGAATTCTGCCTTTGGACAGCTCTCATTGATTTAGGTCTGAGGTATGTATACATGTGCCAACGTGGTATTTGTAATGTATAAATTAGCAAATTATATAAATAACAAATTTGTATCTTGTGAATAGCAAATTACCTACATGCTATTGGGTATTTTAATATGCACACTAATAGGAAATATAATTGGTCCTGACAATTAACATCCCTTAGATTTGTGCTCTGTGAAAATGAAAAAATAAAGTATTTATTGAAAGGAAAAGTCACTGCCTTTTTGAGGATAACGATGAGCACAAAGTAGTTTGGATTTATATATAATATATCTTGATACCGTTACTGTTGTTTAATTGTAAAATTAGTGGAAGAAGAAAAAGTAGTTGATGTACTGTTTGGGTTTTCGTAAAGCATTTGATACACTATCTCACAATTTTAGTTGGAAAAGTACTAGGCTTTGATAGGAAAACCATTGAAAACTGGCTCAAGAATCAGAAAGGTTTTGATGATAAATAGCAACATGTCATGTTGCAGAAAGATATCTAGCAGGAACCAATGGATAAAGGTGTTAAGTCTGGTCTTATTGATTATCTACAATATGGGAGGGCAGGGGAGATGATGAGAGTTTGTTAATAAAGACACAGATGATACTAAATTAGGAGAGATCCAAGTAGTAGTGAAAGCAGAGAAACAATAAAAGGAGACTTAGAGCAACCAGAAATTTGAACAGACCAAAGCAGAATGAGATTTGACTTGGAAAACTAATACATCTGTGGGGAAGTAATCCAAAATATGCTGATTCAATACAAGGGGAAAGCCAGGAAAGCAGTAATGCAAGGAGGCCAACTATAGATAGTGGTCAGCACATTAAATTTCAGTTTGCAATGCAAAACAGCAACAAGATCTATACTCAGATGCTTTGTGTCACAGACAAGAAAGTAATTGTCCCTAGCTATTTTTTTCTCATATGGCTGCATATGGAATATTAAATTCTGTTCTGGGTCCCTCCTTACTAGAAAAGGCATTGACAAAGTGGAGGAATGTCAATGCAAAGCAACAAGAGGAATTAAGGGGTTGAAACAAGGGGCTTATTTATGAGGAAAGTTTTTTTTAAAAAAGAGTTATATGTATGTCTTACCTGTAGCGAAGTCACAACTAACAGGGAGAGCATAACATTCTATGATGTTTAAAAGTGTTAACACCAAGGAAAGAGGGGAATTTTTGGGGAGGTTCAAAGGCTTATAACTAGCAGGTACACAAAATCAAAAAAAGAGAATTTTTAGGGTGACTATTTAAGAAAATCTTCTTATCAGTGAGTTTTATTGGGCTAAGTAACACATCTGCTAAGGGGATAGTTTTGGGCCTGTGGAACCAGACTAGACAAAAGCGTCAGTTGTAGGACCAATCCTGCATTGTCAGGGAGATGGGCTAGCTAATCTAATAGGTCTTATTCATCTCTGAATTGTGGGACATTGTGTATATTTCCTAGTCTGTGCACAGTGTTGTCATCAAGAGTGTGCACCAGGTATTTAACTCTTTAAAGATGGGCAGAGCATTACAAACAGCTTTTCCAAAAACATGTGCAAAGGTTGAAAAGGACAAATTTAGTGGACAATAGTAAAGTTGGATGAGTGATGTAGGTCAGATGGGGTAATAATGAGAGATGAAGAATCTTGTGGCAATGGGGAGTAAGCTGTATCTCTAACCTGTTGATCAAACATTCCAACTTGGATTTTTGAATCTTTGTAAAGAAAGGGTAACTTTGACTTACATGTCGCTGCACCAGAGTAATATATAAGGCATCAGAACTGCGGCTACCTTCAGCCTGGTCCCAGAAAAAGAAACCACAACATGCACTATAGATCGCTTGAGATTCATTCAGCTGTAGGAAAAACCAAAGAGTCTTTAATTAGCAAAGTCTCTCTTAAGCAGTATTGTACTGTCCTTCGGTATTCATATTCGTCTTTGTTTCCCGACTCTGTTGCATGGCTGGGTTGTGCAAGCTTTTCCTTTTCAACTCAGGGCCTCTCCCTATTGGCTCCTTTTTATTATCCCTGTTTTAATCAGGCCATTTTTGCTCACCACAGTATACAGGACAACATTATGAGCTGTTTTGATTACATCTATATGATAAGATTCCAGGATTGTCTATCACCATGTCACGCTGAAGGCTAAAATGTCTGAGTCAGTATGAAGTGACAAAAGAAGTTACAAGCATGATTGAGAACTTTTTTTTGTTCAAAATTTCACCTGTTTGAATGATCACTAGCTTTGCTGTCTATTACTTTTCAGTTTTCAAGTTCTCAGCCATTATGACTTTACCAGTTGCACCTGTGCAGTATACAGCTACAGTAAGGCATGATCTATGCTGTGCCAGGAGTCCTACCTAGACTGTTGCTATATCAGAGGTAACTTAAGCAAAAATCACCCAGACTACTGCAGCAATTTCATTGGTTGTATGAAGGATACCACACAGATGATGGATTAATTGGCCCAAGTGCCACAGATCCTCAAAATTGGCCTCTTGACAAAACAACCAGCACACGCGCGTGCGCGCGCACACACACACACACACACACAGCTCCTCATGGCATCACACACCCCCATTTGCCACATACACAAATATCTCACCACAGCTGACACTCATCAACACAATCACCCACACAACAAGACAGCCACAACAATAGTAACCCCAAATATCAGTCTGAAACCTGGAATATCTGTAGAGTCAGTGTGAAGAAATGGAAGCAGCTATACAAATGGGTGAGAGTTCATTTTGTTTAGAATATCCCCAGCTTGCATCATAACTAGGATTTGTAGTCAGTTCCCAACTGCTGTCCAGTTTTTAAGTTCTCAGCTGTTTTTGGCTTTTCTACACAACTTTATGAATTACACTTGTGTGACAGCACAGGCTTTCAGCCATTTTAGGAATTGCTCATGAAAATAGTACAAAGTGTTTCTCCTCAGAAAGACCAGCAAAATAGAATAAACTAGGAGTTTCTATATAAAGTCGCTTTTGGTTCGTAAGCCAAAAAAAAGTTTTGAGTCAATGTAACCGTGCCTCAGTGGGCCACAAAATCAGGACAAACTGCTAATAGGTCAGATATACCCAAAAACTGGTGCCTAATCCCCCATAGGATATACCAAACCAGCAACAAAAGTAAACTTCTGTTTCACCACGCTGGCTAACACAAAGTCATAAAAACAGTTTCCTTAGGCATTCCGGGTCTTATATTGCCACCAAATACACTGGATTTAAAGTGAGTGGTACTTTACAACCAGTCTCATCAAATAAAAGGTTCTCCTGATCCCAAAGAACCAGCCACACACCCAGGTCAATATATAACTTAGATCTTACCCAAAAATCATGCTGATGCCAATCCTTTAGTATCTAAAATCTAAAGGTTTAATCACAGAGAGAGAGAGAGAAAGAAAGAAAGGTGAGAGTTAAAATTGGTTAAAGGAATCAAGTACATACAGTAATTGCAAAGTTCATGGTTCAGGCTTGTAGCAGTGATGGAATAAACTGATGTCTTAAGTCAAGTCTCTGGTTGCTTCCAAATCATTGGAAGGTCCTCAGCCCATTGATTAGAATGCTTCCATTAGTATAAGTTCATAGTCCAGAGGCTTGGGCAAGAAAGAGACTGGAGCAGGATAGAGGCAAAATGGAGGGGTTTCCAGGGCCTTTTATAGCTTCTGCCATGTGGAGGGAATTCCATTGTTCTTACTGTGGAAAATTACAGCAACAAAATGGAATTTGGAGTCACATGGGCAAGTCACATGTTCACGTATTTCTCCTAGTCACAGCAGGAAATTCCATTAAGTGTAGATAGGTGTCTCCCTGGTCCATTGTCAGTTAAATGCTATTTAGATGGGCCACTCAATTTGAATAGGGCCTCCAAGATATGCTGGTTAGCTACCTTGTAGGCATTACCCCAGAAGCAAACATTTGAAATATAGAGCCAATATTCATAACTTCAAATACATGCATACAGATAGCATAATCTTAACCAGCAAATCATAACCTTTTTATAGACATCTTACATGCCACATTTTGTACAAGATTTGTTGCAAATATATAACTGTAGTTGCAACAGTGATGTATATGGTCATATTTTAATCAGATACCATCACAGTGAACTTCATGACAGTGCTCAAATCTCCTTGACTTTGCAAATCATTGGAAGAATTTATCACACTTCCCAGAAAGTTCTGCCTGTCATGGGATGAGATTTGTCATGCAATATTTCAGAAAGTTCAGTATCTTTTGGGTGAGGTTGGAGGGTGGAGATGAAAACTGGGTTTGTAATGAAAAGCGAGCTTCAGCTTTAATTATGAAATCTCATCTGCTGCTCCATAATAATTTACCAAATGGCAGACAAGGAGCAGTATATATTGATAAAACACTACTTAATACCAGTATCTGCTGCAAGAGGAAATCAGTGTACAAGTGTTATATACGCAATTTCAAGAGAGCATTAGAAAAAAGGAATTAAAACAATAATTTGCCACTAATAATTAATTATTATTAATTAATAATTAATTAGAGGAATTGTATTCCTCTAAGTATAGATACCAGGATGACTGGACAGTCTGTGGACAGATATTCAGATTTTGACCTAGATTTTTATGAATCTTTTAATTTTCTGGGGAAAAAACATTTGTTCTGTTGACAAACTGGTTTTCGTTCTTTATCAGGCCATTTATTAATACATTGATAAAAATCTATATTTAGCTGCTCACGGTTTGTTATTGATCATATAGTGTGTAATGCTATGTTTGCTTTGAGAGAGTATAGGTATACAGTGAGCAGTGGGGAGGATAAAAAATTGACCAGGGTATGTGCAGATTTCAGAGTATTAGTGTTATATCTGGCCTGACTTCTATATTTTTTTTAAAGGATGTTTTAAAAGATGCTATTAAAGATGTGTTGGATAACAATGGGATGCCACTAAAACACTTAATGATCCATAGTGGAAAGGTCCTAAAATAAGTGTGTGGGTTATCCAGCTTTTACTCCCCTAAAAGGCATGTCACGAATATTACAACACCTTGTCTTCGAGCACGCTAGCATTTGTCGTATTTGTGCTGTCCTGGTAGGAGTCTGATAATTTTTTTTCAAATCCTAATAAGGTTTTCTAGCCATACTCACTACAAACATCTTCTTTTCCTGATATGATGATATGCTATGTATTAACTTGCACATCTTGCTTATGTAGTATGTTTGCCTTTATTTTTATGACAAAAGGGAGGATATGACCCTATTGTAACACTGTCACCTCTGGGATGGAAAGCATCATTTGTTTAATCATGTACAACAGCATTACACAATAGGACAATGGTGGGCAATCTGCGGCCCATGGGCTGCACGTGGCCTGTCAGGGTAATCCGCTGACGGGCTGTGAGACAGTTTGTTTACACTGATCGTCCACAGGCATGGCCGCCTGCAGTTCCCAGTGGCCGCGGTTCGCCATTCCTAGCCAATGGGAGCAGCAAGAAGCAGTGCGGGCTGGCTGCTACTTCCCACAGCTCCGATTAGCCAGAACGGCGAACCGTGGCCATTGGGGGCTGCGGAGGGCCATGTCTGTGGACGGTCAGTGTAAACAAACTCTCTCACAGCCCGTCAGTGGATTACCCTGACAGGCCGCAGGTTGCCCACCACTGGTCTAGGACAAAGAAAGATTAAATGAAGATATAGGGTGTAGCTTGATTTAAGTGTACAAATAATATTAATTTATTACTTTGTATTTAATTATTAATGTTAATAGCATGGGTTTTAGGCTCGCCAATCTGTTTGATCAGAAGGTAAAAGTTCTTGTTCTGAATTAGGTTCCTCAGAATTTACAAAGGACCCTCGGGGGTGTGACAGGAAGCTCCCACTGAGACGAATATAGTCTTAAAGACTTTTTATTAAAATTAATAATAGTAAGTAAATGGTAAAATACTCAGAGTTACAAAGTTACAATTGAATTACTGCTATTTAAAAGATACATATGATAATATCGTATTATATGCAACAAAGCTTTGGTTAGTATACTCACACCCTTTCTTGATAACCTGGTGGTAAGAGAGACAGTACCAGACTTGCAAGTCAGGTTTCTCAATCTTGAGTGAGGGATGCAGTGCTTAGAGGAAATGAATACTAAGAGCTATCAAAAGCAAATTAGAGTTTACTTGACTAACTTAAACTTAAAATCAAAACCTAATAAACAAACTAAGAATAAAAACGTAGGGAAACCAAGTTTAGCCTAGTTCCCTTGAAACTCAAAGTTTAAGAAGAACAAGTACATATAGCCTACTAATAGTGGTGGTCATAGTAGATAGATAAAATAGAAAGAGTGAGATAGAGAGAGTGGAGGAGGTAAGTGAGAATACTTTAGCGAGATGGGTCACCTCTTTTATAGGGCACAAGTGCCAGAAATTTTTCCTCCTATGCGCAAATTTCATTCCTTGCTCACATAGGCTAGTATGTATGTGCGTATTGAAGACGTACGTACGCACATATGTTTCCTTGTGGTGTATCTGTTAAGTCTATGGGTACAACACTGAAATCTCCCTCCCCCCATGCCATTCTCCATTGTCTATTGGTCTAGATAAAAGGTCATAGACATATGCGCTTATCTGTTTAGGTAACAAGATACAGGTTAACTTTACTTTTTCGGTAAAAAGTCTTAATATAGATGTGCTAACTTTGCCTTAGCTTAACATACAGGATATGGCCTATAGGTCTTTTGCATTACAGTCAAACTTATTTTTAATATAAATTTATAAACTTATTACAATATCAAATACTTAAACTATAAGAAAAGATTATATGCAAGCAAGTAGGTTAATCCTATAGGCTACACTGGAGGTTTAAATAGTCAATATTCCTTGTTATATTATGACTTTTGATATTTAGAAGAATTTTAAAAACTTAAGCATATTAACAAACTATTCATTTATTTTTGTTAAAACACGTTTTGCAGATAATCCTAAATTTTAATCAAATCTTATGTGCACAGATTTCAGACTGGAACAACACAGGGCATTTCATAATCTGCCTAATGTAAATATTTCAGGATGAGAATGGTCTAAACACCCTTTAGAGTTTTGCTTGCCCACTTTCAGTTATTGCTGATCTCTACTGTTTAAGGGGGGAAAAAGAAGATATCAGATAGCCATATGCAATCACATTATTATCCTGGCTCATAGGTTTTTAAGGGCATAGGGGACCATTAGAGCATCTAGTCTGACCTCCTGTATAATACAAACTGTAGAATTTCACACTTTTAATCCCTGCCCAAAACTTGTTTGACTAAAACATATCTTCTAAAAAGATATCCAGTCTTGACTTGAAGACATCAAGGGATGGAGAATCCACTACATTCTTTGGTAGTTTGTTTAATCACCCTGTAAAAATTGTGCCTAATTTCTAATTTAAAATTGTCTGGCTTTAACTTCCAGCCATTGTGCTATATTTTCTCTGCTAGACTGAAGAGCCCTTTGGGTGTCTGTATTTTCTCTCTGTGAAGGTACTTGTACACCATGATCAAGTCAGGTTTCAATCTTTTTTTTTTTTTTTGGTACACTAGATAAATTGAGCTTTCTAAGCCTCTCACTATATGGCATTTTCTTCATCCCTCAAGTAATTTTTGTGACTCTTCTGTGCATTCTTTCTAATGCACACCACAACTGGACAGAATATTCTAGTGTTGGTCTCACCAATACTGTATAAAGAGGTAAAGTCACCTCCGACTCCTACTGATTACTTACCTTTTTCTACATCCAAGGATTGCATTGCCCCTTTTTGCCACAGTTTCACACTGGGAGCTCATGTTGAGTTATTTGTCCTCTGTGACCCTTTTCAGACTCACTTTTTTCAGGATAAGATACCCCTTTATGTAGATGTGACCTGCATTCTTTGTTCCTATATCTCGCCTTTGGCTATTTTAAAACTCATTTTGTTTAATGGGCTCAACTTGCCAAATGATCCATATTGCTCTGTATGACTTCCCCTTGCTGAGCTATGATGGATGAAAATGTTTAGTGCCACACAGTGTGACCTAGGTCATTACATCTGCCATGACACAAGCCATGGAGATAAATCTCAGTGGATTTTATTTTGTTTCTTTTTTACTTTTACATGAGGATTGAAATAATACAGTTTAGGAAGTTTAATTGATGAACAGATGCTATCAAATAATTGTATTTTTAAAATTTATAGTGTAGGATAATGAAAGACATCAAATTAATGGAAACTAACGAGAGAGGTGTACAGTGACTATCCTCCTAAAAAAAATATTATACCATGGACACACAATGTGTATGATACACTGAAACACAAGAGACTTGGCCCTTTAAACAGTTTATTTACTGGCGCATAGTTTGAAGGTTGCCAAAGAACAGCCAATGCAGAGGATATACTTCAGATAAAGAGACCATTTTTTAAAAAAGTTTCTCACAACAAATTTTGCTTTGCTTAATGTCCACCTTATTGTATGCAGTATTGTTGTATCCATGTCGGTCCTAGGATATTAGAGAGACAAGTTGGGTGAGATATCTTTTATTGGGCCAACCTCCTGTGGGTGAGGGACAAGTTTTCGAACTACATAGAGCACTTCTTCAGACCTATGTTGCTCAAAAACTTGTCTTTCTCACCAACAGGAGTTGGTCCAATAAAAGATATTACCTCACCAACCTTGTGTCTCTATCCAACTTGTCGCATCCATGGCAGCTTCGTCTCTTCATAAGAATACCACTCCCTCAAAAGCCTAAATCCTGGTGTTATTTCATGGCATGATCTGTAGGAGTGTAGGGTGGTGCTACATAAATGCAGCAATTAGTACAGAATATTGAGCATGTTAGTCACTTGTCCACCCCACTTGCTGTAGATCAAATTCAACATGTTCATAGCACAGTCGGCCTCCAGGTGTTCAAACTTGAAATGCAGACCCCCTCCTTTATTTTCTTTGTCCAGACTCATGTTTTATATATTTGATCTCTCTCCCTCCGCACCTTATTGTGTACTAGACAGGTGAAAGAGGCATTCAGATTCTGCTTCTCACCTGAGATGTTCTGGCAGGTGATACTCTGGGGTAAGAGTGAGACTGCATAGCTGGTTGGCCACTGCTCAAATAGCAACCAAAACATCCCTCGTCAGCCTTATTTCAGTACAAAAAACAAACTTCATTGTAACAAAGGAATTATAATACAACCTTGCCATCTTGCAATTTATGCAGAGATGGGAATATAATTGCAACAGTGAATCAGGTTTTCCCTTCCAATTGTGTATTTTCAAGGATTTATAACTCAGCCATCAGAAATTGCTGTGGGTTGAAACTTTTATTTATATTGAGTAACTTGCATCACCTCATCTTTGTACTGCATCACCTTAGTTATAGCCTCTTATTGTCCTTTCAGGGTTTCACAGACATGAAGTTTTGCCTATATAAATCTTTAAAGTTCATACCTGAAAAATTCCTTGAACCCTTGTGCTAAATGCATTATGGGTATCAACATTTGGTTGTATCTCTCACAACGTGCATTTTATCTGTTCATATGGTGTTCACGCTTACATAACTGTTAAATTGTTAAAATAATGTATCAAAATAAAATACAGAAGCAAGTAATACAACTGCAGAGGCATAATTATTCTACTTTTTGTTCTAGTGGTATTAAGATAATCTTTTGATTTTAAATGGTAGAGTCAAAGCAGCTGTTATCTCTTAAAGTGTAAGAGGCTTTTCCCCCACTTGAATGGTAATAGTGAGTGTAGAAATTTCTTAACAGCATTTTATTTGTTTACACTGTGTTGTGTTTAGCATCTGTACTCCACTGTGTAAAGGATAAATATGTAGATTGTATTTAGCAATTCAATTAGAACAGGTAAAATCCCCTAACCAGCTCCAAAAGGACTTTTCAAATCAAACACCTTTGGGAGCGAAGAAATGTTCTTAGTAGTCTAGCTTTTCAAAAGCTAACTCTGTTTTCCATAAAATAAAGGATGTTGCAACAGCAGGAAGGTCAGCTTTGTGACTAATTGAAAAAGTATAAAGCCCTATAGAGATTGGAATTACAGAAGTCTTTAACCATGTACTGCAGCTTGTGGAAACTGCTTGTAAAACAGAGACATCCCTTAGTTTCGAGATTACATTAAATCCCAGAGACTGTAATTATATGCATGCTGCTGGCAGACACCACCACTAGGCTGTGTGTGTGTGCTGGAGGGGAGTGGTTATTTATGATTTCTCTAATTGAAATCTACAAACATTGGTGCAGAATCCTTTTTGGTTTCAGTTGTATCATTTCTTCCCTTAATGCTACTGCTTCCAGTATTGGTGAAAAACTATCTTGGTGGTAATTTATTTAATTATATTTGGAAGACTACAGGTTGTTTATGAATCATTATGACAGAAGATACTAAGAAGATTTCTCAGCAGCGTTCCTGAAAGAAGGCACCTTCTTTCTTTTTCTTTCAATTTTATGAATCAAAGCCAAGAAATATGGTGCAGTGTTGTGGATTCATGTCTAAAGTGGTACTGTATCCAGAATGGTTCCCAGATTGTACTTTTTCTTATGTAGGTTTCTGCCCAAATTAAAATTGCACATAGTTCAGCTGATATTTAGGGATACCTTTGAAAGACAGAATTTAATAGAGCTGCTAAGATAAGGTTGTTTGTTATTGTAGCACATACGGTATCGTTTCATTAGTATATTATAATTCCTCTCAAGCCTCTAATTATTTCTTTAAAGCAAAGCTATGCCTTTGTGAAAGCATTGGCCAGAACAGCTGAACCATGTAGTTTACAGTAAACGAAATTAGGTTAAGAGTGAAAGAGCTGTGTTGTATTAAATACCTCAAAGGTCTGCAAAGGACAGTTCCTCCATGTAAACAAACAATTCTCAGCCTTTCTGGAATACGCATTTTTATTGAAAAAGACAGTTTCAATTTTCTCACCAGTTATTCTTGCATTTTTGTGCATCTGTTTGTACAGTTTGCTATAAAGGACACAATATATGGTAGAGCATTCACTATTGGTGTTCACTAGAAAATTAATTTTAGGTAGAAAAAATGTACATTCTTTATAATTTAATATTATATACAGTTTTATAAAATGCATTCAGAAATCCAGATTATTGTTTGTTTTGAATTCATGAAACCATAGTGGTACCAGACAGTAGCTCCTCGGTTTATGAATTGGCGAATCAGCGAAATGTGTTCAGTTTTTCAGTACTGAAACATTTGTTCTTCAATATGTCATTTTACAAGGCACACCAGGGTGAGGCAATACTGACTAATCTTACCATAGATTGACGCATAGGTGTTGAAACAGGGGTATCTAGTTTGATCCAGTTTGGGATGAAAATTTTTTTAAAATGTTGGAATTTCCCGTGGAATGGAAATTCTAGGTTTTGACCAGTTCTACATATCTCCTGTTCTTTTTAGCTTCTGCTTGTTACATTTTGTTTCCAGTTAGGAGCGACAGGGCAAGGACTGGCTTCTATTATATCTTCAGAGAGTGTCTAGTGCAATAGGCTCCTACTCTTGCTTGGGTTTTTGGGTGCTATAAATAAAAATAATAATAATAAGTATAGATTTAAAAATTCACTTTTACACTTCTCTTGACAATCTCCAGCTATTATATGGGTGGGAATAAATGCCATTACTTTGCAGGCACTTACAGTCTCTTTTTAGTTAATTACATAAGCAATGGCACACAAAATAGGCACTTGTACAAAGTACCAATACATCTGAATGAATCAAGATGCATAAGACTGGAAGTGTTGTTTAATCACATGAGAACTCTGGGTGTCTGAATTTAAGATGGAATTAAGATCAAGAAAGTGAAAAAAAAAATTGTTCTATCTGAAGTACTCTTCCATTCTGGTAGTGCACCATGACCTTAATAAAATGCTTTTCCCCCCTCCTCATTACATGTTTGTAATAATGAGCTAGTGAGCTGTATATTTATGCTCCATTCCTGAAATGAGCAAACCACTGCAACTACACAGAATGCCACTGAAATCCATCTGTGCACATTACAATGCAAGATTGAGGGTCTAGAATGGAAATCGCAACTATTGGAAACCACCGTCAGTAAGGCAGGATAAAAATCAAATCCCAAATCAAGATAAAAGTCATAATATCAGATTTGGTGGTTGTTCTTATGCAGAATGAAAAGTTCACAAGTTGCTGGTTTGGTGATGATGAAATGTTCATTTCACTATTTCCAACAGAGAAAAACCCTGACTTTCCTGAATCAAAATATTTCATTTTAGTTTGTTGAACCAAATCAAAACATCTCATTTCAGCTTAGTTGGATGTTAATCTGCCCCTCCTGAGCTGCAGTGATGCTTTGTTGGGGTCAGGGGAAAAATGTATAATATTTTTAAAAATCATTTTTTTCATTTAAATTGGATTTTTTATTTAAAATAAATACAAGTTTATTTTTAAAAAAGAAACCTGTCTGAAATTAAATTTGAAATTGACAACCTATATTAATGACTAATCTTACTATAGTCTATTAAAATAATTTACATTAAATCAAAAATAATATTACATAGTCTATATTTGCTGCCAGGTTTTAAAGAAAGTCAGACAACTGAACCGGTGAAGTCACTGACTCAGTATTTGGAGCCAGAGTTTGCTGAAGTGCTAAAATAGCCTATTGACAGCAGTAGCCTCTTCTGCAGGTATAGAGAGAATATTTTCTTCATTTCAGTTTACTCAACTACATCAGTTTAGCAACTAGTTCAGTCAAAATTAAGAAATTGACTGGGAGATGAAAAAGCAGGGACGTTTATTTTCCTCTTCCAATCTGTGAATAAAAACTAGGTATGAGAGGATGAGATCTACTAGTTCTAAAATCTTGAAGGATGTGGTCACCAGAGGTAATGAGTTCAGTTCACTAACTGCAGGTAATACCTCCTTTGTATAAGAAATTGGTTAGTTTTAAATGCAAAACATGTTTGGATAAACATTTTTTTTACTTACATATCCAGTATATTTAAGGTAGTTTCATTTAATAATGATAAATGTTTTGTGCATTTTAATTGATTTTGAATTTCTATCAAAATAGAAAGTGGTGAATAATGCTTTTCTTTTTTATTAGATGATGATAATTTTTATTTGTAATTTATATCAACCCCTACCAATAAAAACTATAAAATGTTGAGTATGAATAAATGTAAATTAAGCTATATAATTGATTAAATACATGTGTATAGACATGGTCTAGCCTCCTGGTTAGCAAAAAGAATAATCAAATTTAGCATAATTGCTGTATTAGTTGCAAAGTAACATTTTAATGGTTTTCAACGAATGAGAATCAACTTTTCTTCAGGGAAATAACTAAAAAAGTGCAAATACAAAACAAAATTAAAATGGGTGATTTAAATCAAAGTTTGATGCTTGCTGATCTAAATCTTGATTAAAATCAGCTATCTAAATCTCTTTGATTTAAATCAGTTAATCCTGGTGGGAATTGTAGTTTGAGTGCTTCATACCCCCATTCTCCTCTACATGCTGGGCTCTCTGGCTAGACTACATCTCTCATGATAGACTCATAGACTTTAAGGTCAGAAGGGACCATTATGATCATCTAGTCTGACCTCCTGCACAACGCAGGACACAGAATATCACCCATCCACTTCTATAACAAACCTCTAACCTATCTCTGAGTTATGGAACTCCTCAAATTGTGATTTGAAGACATCAAGCTGCAGGGAATTCTCCAGCAGGTGACCTGTGCCCCATGCTGCAGAGGAAGACGATGACCCTTTGACTACATGACTCCAATGTTGCCCTGCATCAGTTCAACCAAAGAGGATGCAGCATGGGAGATGGCGTCTGGGCAGGAAACCTGCCCTATAGAGGAAAATAGAGGCATAGGGCACCCAAGCTACAACTTCTATGAGACACCATGGCAGCTCAGGCGAATACAGTTTAATGATGAACTGACCAGAAACTAAATATTTCATTTAGATTTTTCCAACAGAAAACTGAAAATTTTTGGCAAAATCAACCAACATTTTCCCACATAAAATTTCAATTTTCAGAAAGTTCATTTTCCATCCAAAAGTCTTTTTTGACAGAAAATTCCTGACCACTTCTAAATATCAGCAAGTTAAATTCCTGATTTCATATTGTAATTTTATTTTTTATAAAAATTGCAATCTCTTATTCCATATAGAACAGCATATTTTTCTTCATTTTAATTTTCTGTCTTAGGGTCACTTCAGAGGAGTATAACTGATGCTGTGTCATGAAGCATTCTCCCTAGAGATGGGTTGGTAAAGATTAGGTAGAAGGTGACCTTTGAGAGGAAATATATGTATTGATCCTGTCTATTTTGTCACATAAAAATGAGCTGCTTCCATTTAATGACATGCAATTGAATATTTACAAATAAAATCTTAGTTGTACAAATCTGTGTGTGGTATATATAATACTATATGTTTATAAAAGTAAATTATGACTTGTAAGGAAAATCAAGAGGTCAGCAAAGAGGCACTATGAGTTCACACTACCCAAAGAGATTAAGATGAAAAAAAGTTTTTACAAATATATTGGGAGAAAACTCTGGAGAAATAGTAGGTCCATTAATTAATAAGGAGAGAGGCCAAATCAGCAAAGATTCTAAGATGTGTGATTTACTAATGCATTTGTTGTTTTGTTTGTAATGAAAAAAAAAGTTATGTCCAATTAGGAAATAATGAAAACGGTGTGGACATAAGAGTAAGAAAAAAATTGCACGGACACAATTTTATATATACACACTCTGTGCACGTGTGTGTAGTTTTTCCAATTGTATCTGTTTTACCATTCACTATGGTGACAAGGTTTTCATTGCTTTTTCATTGTCCATAACCCGTTTTTTTTTTCCAAAAGACCAGTTAGATCGGTATCAAGTTTAAATGTCTCATGTCCCAGGAAAATCCCAAAGAACTGGGCTTCTACCAGAGCATTTCTGCAACAACAAAAATTTGGTACCTATCATTAAGGCCACAGTCAGGAAAACATCCCTATTAGGGAAAGTGCTTAAACACAAATGAGATATGATTATGTACTTTCCTGAATCAAAGTCTAAAAGAAAAGAAGAGCTATCCTATCCTATAAGAGAGATTTTTGGTTCCTAATAAAATACAGAAAATAGTGGAATCATGAACAATAAGCAGGAAAGAATAGAGCTCTTGGTACAGTTGAAAAGTCATCCAATAACCTTCTCTGGTTTCTCTCAGAGTAGAGATTGGAGACACTTAAACAACTCTACGTATCCTTGCCAAGCTTCATGGCATCAAAAGTCTCTGACACATCTAAAAAAAACCAATATGGACACTTGGGGTACGTCTACACTGCACGATTATTTCGAATTAGCTTAAACCGATATTACAAAACAGATCTAATAAAATCGGTTTAGCGCGTCCACAGTGGGATCCCGAAATCGATTGTTTGCGTCCATGGTCCAAAGCTACCATCGATTTCAGGAGCGGTGCACTGTGGGTAGCTGTTCCTCAGCTATCCCATAGTTCCCACTTCCGTGTTGAGAGCACAGTGCCTGATGGGGCAGAAAACACTGCCCCGGGTGGTGCTGGGTACAGCCTCACCCCTCCCTTTGTGAAGGCAGCAGACAACCCTTTGGCGCCTTTTTCGCGGAGTGCATTGAGCAAACGCCATAGCACAGCAATCTTTCCCTTTTTTTTTTCACGTGGTGGTGGGGGGAAATAAACTGAGGAGCTGTTCCCTGAACCACGCCAGACACTGTGTTTGAACCTACAGACATTGGGAGCTCAGCCAAGAATGCAAATAATTTTCAGAGACTGCTGTGGACTGTGGGATAGCTGGAGTCCTCAGTACCCCCTCCCTCCCTTCATGAGCGTCCATTTGAGTCTCTGGCTTCCCGTTACGCTTGTCACACAGCGCTGTGTATCCTGGAGTTTTTTATTCAAACGCTTTGGCATTTCGTGTTCTGTAACGGAGCTGGATACAACAGATTTGTCTCCCCATACAGCGATCAGACCTAGTATCTCCCGTACGGTCTATGCTGGAGCTCTTTTTCGATTTCAAACTGCATCGCCAGCCGTGCTGATCAGAGCTCCACGCTGGGCAAGCAGGAAATGTAATTCAAAAGTTCGCGGGGCTTTTCCTGTTTACCTGCCCGCTGCATCCGAGTTCAGATTGCTGTCCAGAGCGGTCAGTGCTGCACTCTGGGATGCCGCCCGGAGGCCAATAACGTCGATTTCCGTCCACATGAACCCTAATCCGAGTTATCACTATCGAATTTAGCGCTACTCCTCTCGTTTGGGAGGAGTTCCGAAATCGATTTAAGGAGCCGTTTAACTCGATATTAATGACGACGTCGTGTGAACGGATACAGCGTTAAATCGGTATATCGGCCATTAAACCGATTTAAAGTCGCAGTGTAGACCTGGCCTTGATCTTGATCCACTGCGAGAAAGGCATCATTGACCCACAAGACCAGTGCAGTCTCCTCACCATAAACATGGCTAAAATTGGATTGACAAGGAACAAGGAAATCTGAAGACTCTCGGTATTTCCAGGGTTGCTTTGCTGCTATTTTCTCAATAATCTGTCCTAAAAAATGGACAATTGGAAACAGGGTAATAACTGATGACATCATCGGTATTGAGACTTGAGCATGGGCCAAATCACATGCTTTCCTTAAGGAATGTTGGCAAGTTGCCCTTTTGAAAAAGATAATGATAGTTCCATCAATGATGGATCCAACCCATTCCCCCCCCCCCCCCCGCTTGATTTCATCGTTCTGGAAGGGCAAGGGTCCAAACAGCAGATAATAGCTCAACATTTCAGAAGTACTTCAAGGACCTCTGTGAATAACACTGGCTGAAACCCATGCAGAGAAGGCTCCATGTTTTCCCAATCCACCACACACACACACGGCCTGTAGCTTGTCACAACTCAGCAATTACAGAGATGGACAACCCAAATCCCCCACACTGTGATATACTCAAATCTGCAACCAAGGGACATCAGACTGACCACTGTCTAGAATAGTTCCATTATTTGGGCTATGGAAGCTGAAAACAGGACTGGAGAAGAGGTAAGGAGATATTCTCTCATCAGCTTCCACTGAAAACAAAACAATCTGTTGTCAGTGGGTCTGTCTAGGACACTGTAGCTGTGTTGATAAACTACGTCTGGTCAGTCTCTTCAAAATGTGGTTGCTGCTACAACCAGGAAGGATAGGATGCCCCTAATGAGGGAAAAATAAGAAAAACAGTGGAGCGGATATTCTGATTTAAAATGGAGAAAGAAACTAACCTGTCTGATAAAGTACTTAGAGCAGTGGTTCTCAACCTTTTGTCATCTGTGGACTTCTAGAAAATTTCAAATGGAGGTGTGAACCCCTTTGGAAATATATTGTCTGTTGTATATTTGAATTCTTTTCAGTCAGTTTTCAGTCTTTCACGGACCCCTTAGACATAGTCCATGGACCACCAGGGATCCGCAGATGTTGAAAACCACTGACTTAAAGAACAATCTGTTTTCCCCTTAGAGTTTCTTTGGATGGCCTTTTCCATGGCAGCTTCCAGAATTTTATTAACGTTTACAAAATGTATGGGTTATGACAAACATTGTCCCATTTCTCCTTGCTACTTCCCCCCCATTCTCCAGAAATCTAATCCTTCTTCCATCTTTTAATCCCCCAATGTAGCACATGCACACCCTAGCACCAGCTGATCAAATTAACTGCAACCTTGGTTAAATGTGTCAGAATATACCCTCACTAGTTTTAAAATAGAAGAAAATGAATGGGACATGGAGTATATGAAGCCATATTAAATGTATTCTCAAAATGGAGAAGGGGTGATAGATTAATAATTATCTGACATTTTAAATGAACTATGTTGATATTGTCAAGTGAACCATTTGTCTTTTGGGCGCAAATCTGCCTTTAAAGTTTTGTACAGCTTTATTTAATTTTTTGCTTTTAAGTTCATAGATCCTATGTTGGGTTTTGTCCATTAGAAAAATTTTGGTTTGTTTGTAAGGGTACAGTGGAGCTGTCATTTAAGGATCATGTTCTGCTTCATTATTCTGTGAATAAAATGTTCGATTTCTTTGTGAATGGAGATGAGACTGTAAAACATCTGAAGTAATGGAGCAATATTGTGCCATATGTAAAATTTGATAAGGTTTGGATGGATTTGTTATGACATGGGACAAGTTGATTCTTAGATGCACTAAAAGTGGATCTCAATTTATTTCCGGTTTTTTTTTCTTTTCCCCACATTTCAGTTGGGAATTGGTGAGCAAACCCGATGTATTGCATATTTTTATGCAGCATCATTTTATTTATTTTGTGTGATCAAATGCTTCTTGGTCCTGCCCACAAAACTATATCCCTCTGTCCTCTTTCTGTCTGATCCCTTGCATCCACTACCTTAATATAATTATTTTAAAATGCTTTTCAGATGATAAAATCAGATAGGCAGATAGTGTTTTTTCCCCTACCTTCATATAACATAAAATCTAAATCCTTTAAAACATATTTTTCATTTTAAAATATCTCCCCTCAAAACTAGCATTTCTACTCTTTTGTCATCTTATTCAGTGCAGAACACAAAGGAAATGAAAGATGTGTAAGGGAGGAGGAAAAAGTCCCTAAATTTGCTGAAATGCATGGCCCTTTGCCTAGAACAGAAACCAGCGCTCCGTGCACAGCAGGGGAATGTGAGAGAATGTAGAATGGCTCCGTGTAGTATCATTGTTAGCATTTTATACTATTTGATGCTTTGTAGCTCCTAAAGAAACATTGCTTTTTAAGCCATTGATCTCGTACTGCAAGTGGTGGTGGTAGTAGTAGTGAATGACACAGCTTTGCAGGATGACATGAAGCTGAGCTCTGCATCAGCCAAGAGGAATTAAGCTTTGTCACTCCCCACTGGGACTACCTTTCTTCTGGTATGTGAGCAAGGAATTCATATGCTTTTGCTGCATCCAGCAGAGCAGAGCCAAGAGTATACTTTACCACTGAAGGCAGTAAGCAAGAATGATAGCTGTCTCTTTTAAATGCCGCTGTCAGATTCTGAGGAGACTTGCTAAAGGTATTGTGCTTTCCTTGTTATTCATTCAGTGACTCTTTTGCAGCATTCCATGAATATAGCGTAATGGTTTTACTTTCAAATATGACTGCCCTTACAATTTATTGTCAGACAACAAAGAACTCTGTGAATATACAGGTAAGGATTTTAACTGAAAGAGTCCCATGTCCCCTGGTGTGTTCATATTAGAAGCATAAGTTAGGTTTATGATTTCATTCCTTAAAAGGAAATTTGTTTTTAAGTCAAGTGCTAAAGTTATTATGGGGTATCATTGTCTTGTATTCCTGATAACTGATCAGTAGAAGTCTTGCGTGTGTTACAATATATAGTATGTTACTGAAGGCAGCTAGATCCAGAACCTGTATCAAAGATGGAATTTTTGAATTGTTGGTTTATTAGTATTTATAATCTCTCATAGGGTGTTTCTCTGCATATTTATAATACCTAAGGCAAAAAATGGGTTGTACATGACTAAATATGGGGGTTTTGATAAAGTGATGGCTTTGATATGTTGTTACCCTGGTGAAATTAATTTGCCCATTATAGAAGCGTTCCTTTTATGTTGTCATGAATCACTTTGCCTTCAGTTTGATCTGTCAGTACTTTGAAATGCTATTTGAACCTTATTTTGTGTCCTGTTTGTTTTTCTTAGAGCAGCTATTTTTAAACCTTCTTGGATAAAAAATGTTCCTTTTCCAAAATGAATAAAATTAATTTTTAAAAAATAGAATTTTATATATTAAAAATGCCAGTTAATATTACCGTCAAATCTTTGTACCATCTCTGTGTAAAATATCAAAGAAAGAAAAGTTTTTTGTAGTAACTTCTAACATTATAGTAACAATATGTAGCTGCAAGAAAATGAGAAGCTTTTGTTTTCAGACTTAGCTGTGTGAAACAATTAATGGTTATTACTATATTTGAAGAGCTGTTAAATCCTAAATGTTAATGAAACTATTTATATCAGCTTAGCTTGAAACATCAGAATTCTTCAGTTAGTCAGCAATACAGCTCAGAATCAATTAATATTTTATTTTTTAGAAGCATGAAAGCAAATGTGTGTGGTAGGTCTAGAACAATAAGGGGAAAGAGGAGAATTTTGTAATCAAACTTATCTAATGCATTTTCCTACTGTCTAAAATGTAATATAAAGACATTAGAATATACTTTTTTCATAGCACAAATCTTAAAGTAATCTATTCTTCTATTTAGGGGCTCTCTCCTTCAAATCTGTGCCTGGTAATGTTTAGTTTAGTTTAGTTTAGTAAGATTATTCTTCATTTATCAGACTGAAATTCAGTTTTTGTCTTTTGTTGTTTTGAGTGAAGGGAATAATCTGTTTTCTAATGAACTCTGTATAAGGCAGGTTTTGGCACAATAATTTAGTCTATTACTGTTGAGAGTTATTGCACCGCTTAAATAGTTTCCTCTGACATTAATATTCTCACACATCATACCCATCTTAATTCTTTTACACTTCCCATCACTTAGCAGAACAGAAGTTGATTTTATTCTCTGAAATAATTTTAACTCCCTTCACCCCTCACCCCAGTAAGAGCTGGTATGAAACCATTGGTTGTCTGCTTTGAGAGAAGTGTGCACTACACTTGTCTGCCATCACTGCTGTTAACAACGCGTATGCAAAAAGAGAGAGAGATCCTCTTCTATTGGCTTCCAGCGCAACAGATTTGAATCTTACTCTCTCAATCTTTATATCTTTTATTTCCATTTCAGTATTTAAGTCATCCGATTGTCTATTAAATAACCTCGTAACATTTTTTTTTGGTTTTGACTGATGCTCGCCAATTAATTTTCCAGCAGCTTGTGTTTGTTTTTTTCCAAAAGAACTCAGCTCATTAAAAAGAAAAAAAAAAGTTTTCCAGACAATAAGCTTAACTTTGATGAAAAATAGTATGTGACCACGACAGTATACTGTCCACATGTTTTAAAAGAAGAAAACATTTTTCAAAGATGTAGTTAGAGGAAGACAATATTTTTCTCAGGAGGGAAAAATATTCTAATTTTTTTTTGTTTCAATTTCTGTTGTGCTAAATCCAAGGCCAAAACGATTATTGTTCAGATAGACATGATAATTTTTGTAACTGAACCTTTATGCCAAATATTATTTAACAATCTAGACAACTTGTTAAATGGTTCAAACCAGTTTAGAACAATTGTTCAGATGTAATTTGATGGACGCAATATTCTCTTCAAGAGGAAAAGAATGAGTGATAGACAAATGAAACTCTTCAGTGTGTTTGCAGGGCTCCTTGGCTTGGATGAACAACATGTTTGGTGTCTGACAGCAAAAAAATAGGCCTGTGTTTCTATCATTGGGTGTCTTATGTTGCTAGCATTTCACCACCATGTTCTCATTTTTGATTAGGCTTTTGTTCTATTAGTTAAATTTTCAGCATTCTCTGGCTCTTCTTTTACTTGTCAGCCATCAGTTACGGATTGGTCAACATAATCAAGATGTCAGAGAACAATAATATGTTTTTATTTAATCTTATCTGGTCATAATATGCAAATGACTCTCCTATATGTAGTCAACAGTCTTTTGTTTTGTGCCTTCTCCTTCACTCTTGATCAAGCATAGCCTTTGCCACTGGATCCTCCATTTGCTTGGCCCGATTCCATTGTTAGGCAGGCTATATCCCTTCTGTCCAGACTTTGCTCCTGTTTAACTCAGTATAGCTAATGTCTTCTCCGTATACCAATACTCATCCTCCATAAAGGCCAAAAGGTCATATCTTAGCCCTTTCTACTCTTCTTCTAAATATCTTCAACCCTCATGTGGAAATGATATATGTATACTTTTTTTCATAGAATATCGGGGTTGGAAGGGACCTCAGGAGGTCATCTAGTCCAACCCCCTGCTCAAAGCAGGCCCAATCCCCAGACAGATTTTTGCCCCAGATCCCTAAATGGCCTGCTCCAGGATTGAACTCACAACGCTGGGTTTAGCAGGCCAATGCTCAAACCACGGGCATATAGTTAATTACTATAGCACGTATTTTTAGTAAATGCTAGACGTGTGTATTGTATGAAGAGTACCACTTTCATAATAGTTTGAGAGTCAATATATGATCTCAAGTAAGTCTTATATCTAAAATGTATATAGCAGGGCAACCTTTCAGAAGTGGTATGCCAAGTCTTCATTTATTCACTGTAATTTAAGGTTTCATGTGCCAGTAATACATTTTAAAGTTTTTAGAAGGTCTCTTTCTATGAGTATTTTATATAACAAAACTATTATAATGTATGTAAAGTAAATAAGGTTTTTAAAATGTTTAAGAAACTTCATTTAAAATTAAATTAAAATGCAGATCTTATCAGTTTAGTGTGATCCTTGTCCTTGCTCTTCCTTGCTGAGTTTTCCAATGTCTGGCACATATTTGGCTACTTTAAGCTGCACACAGGCTTCTGAGTGATCAGTTGTTAACCAGCTCCGAGAGGGACGGAGGATAGATTTCATGTGTGAAAATACCTGTTCACACAGGTATGTGGATCCAAATGCTGAAAGCATTGCAAATGCAATTTTCTTCAAACAGTTAAATTTCACTGGCAGGGGATGTCCAGCAAGTCAGAATAGAGGCCCCATGATCTCTTTTGGTAGCTTCAAGTGCACTCCACAGATCTCCAAACTTAAATACCCGCAATTCTGATCTTTTTAACTGAATGAGTTGCATTTTGAAATCTTCAACACCCATCCACTGAAATACAGACAAATCCAAGTTGCTTTCATTGAACTTTTCAGGTTTCATTAGAAAAGAAGCATTGGGCCAAATTGCTGTACATCTTAAAATCTGTCAGAAAATTCTGATTCCAGTTTTTGCATGTACATTCCAATCTCATCAACATTGACAGTGCAACATGTCGATAGCTCTTTTATGTCTCAGAAATAGCGGAAAGTCGAAGTTTGAATAGCCTGAGAAAAAACTGCTAGTTTTACAACAAATGCCTTCCAGGCTTCATAAAGATCCAGAACTGTTTGCCCTGCACCCTGGAGACAGAGGTTGAGTTCGTTTAGGTGAACGGTGATGTCAGTTAGAAACATCAGCTTACACAGCCATTTTTCATCATAGAGTTTGGGGTAGTTTTGTGCTTTTTCTGACAAAAAGGTCTTGATTGCATCAAAACAGTTTACAAAGTACACCAAAACCTTGCCACAACTTAGCCACTGAATATTGCTGTGAAGCGGGATGTCATTATGAGCACTGTCCGTCTCTTCTAGCAGTGCTTGAAACTGTGAGTCAAAGCAGATCGAGCAACAAGGAAACTCACAATCCCCACCACTGTATTCATCACATTATTAAGCTCTGAATTAGAAATTTTAGCACACAGATTTTCTTGATGGATGATACAGTGAAATTTGACTGTCGGATGGCCAATTTGATCTTCAAGTAACTTTACAAATCCCTTCTGTTTTCTGACCATGGCAGGAGCATCATCTGTAGTCACACAAAATATTTTTCTGATGTAGACTCCTCATTCTTCAAAATGTTTTACAAAACTTTCCACTATATCTTCCCCTTTTGTTGTGCCATGCAGGGGTTTTAGGCAACAAAGTTCTTCTTGGATTTCATTGGAAGCACCATATCTTGCAACAACTGCCAAACATGGAGTGTCGTTTATAGCCACGCTGTCATCAGCTTCAGCGCTAAACACTGCTGTGTCTTTTAACACGGTTGTCTGCTTTTTGTTAATGTTTTCTGCCATTTCGCTTATGCATCTCTCAACTGTTCTGGGAGAGACAGGTAGTTCTTTTATTCTAGATACGATTGTATCTTTATTTGGCAAATCATCGAACAAAACCTCCAAACTGCTGAGAAAAACTTCTATATATTCCCTATCTGTAAACGGCTTTCTGGTTTTTGCAATACACTGTGCAATCTTGTAACTTGCTGCTGTAGCTTGATTTTTGCTTACACTTAAGCATTTAAAAACACTGCTTTCCTTCTCATATCCTGCTACTGCCTTTTTGATCAATTCAGTCTTGTCTGCTTCATCAAGAAAGGTTTTCTTGTAGTTCATTTCAAAATGTCGTCGAACACTTGATGTGCAACAAACACTTTCACAACAGAAAGTATAAACAGCACGGTCCTTCTTTTGAATAAATCCAAAGTCTGTCCAAGAAGGCTGAAATGAATGGACATCTAACTTTGCTTTCTTAAGAGCTGACATTTTGTCAAATGTACCCCTCAACTCTGCGGGAAAAAAAATCATGACAGACAGCACACACAATGTCAAATGCAGTGTACTGTTCCACGTGGCCTGGTATAAGCGGCAAATCAGGACTTAAAAATATCCCCGTGGCTCTGGAATAATTTTTAAGGTGGGGGTGCTGAGGTGTTCCCCCTATTGCCCCTGTCGGCATCCCTCTCTGCCCCAGGCTGAAGCCAGTGGGCCACAGCTGGGGATGGCTTCAGAGCGCCAGGCCGAGGCCAGAAGCAGAGCCCTGGGCCGGCAGCTGGTATCCTGGGCCAGCAGCAGGTTGAGCGGGGCCATTAGCTGGGATCCCATCTGGCAGTAGGTTGAGTGGGACCAGCGGCCGGTATCCCAGGCTGGCAGCGAGCTGAGCGGGACCGGCGGCCAGGATCCTGGATGGCAAGGGACCAGTGTCCAGAACCCCAGAGCAGCAGCGAACTGAGTGGGGCTGGTGGCCAGGACCCCAGACTGGCAGCAGAGTGCCACTGAAAATCAACTCATGTGCCGCAGGTTGCTGATCCCTGGTATATAGAATTCACATATAAGTTACATACATTTTAGTTCCACTTAAGCCTATTAGTCACCTAAACATTAACTTTAGCTATCACTACCTGGTCCTCAGCTGTGTATATCTTTTGACACGTTCAATGTTTCCCTTCTATCTTGATAAAGTAAATTTGTAACTTCTTCCCTTTTTCTTTCAGCTAAATATCTTAGACTGAATTGTTTCTGCTGAGCACCAGGAGACACTCCAAACATAATTATTCTCATTTGCCACTCTAACAGGTTAGAAGGATGCAGAGGCAATATTCTGGACAATTCTATTAAACTCCCCTCCTTACTGTACCTCAGCTTAACTCTTTGCTGAAACCAAGGCCAGAGTTCTGTCTTTTCAGAACTTTTCAGATAGCTTTAAACAGAGTCAAATTCAGGTCTATTGTATGTAAAAGCCTGAATGTAGCCATTAACACAGGGGTCAGCAACCTTTCAGAAGCGGTATGCCGACTCTTCATTTATTCACTCTAATTTAAGGTTTCGCATGCCGGTAATACATTTTAATGTTTTTTAGAAGGTCTCTCTCTATAAGTCTATATATTATATAACTACTAGTGTTGTATTGTAAAATAAACAGAGTTTTCAAAATGTTTAAGAAGCTTCATTTAAAATGAAATTAAAATGTTGATCTTACGCTGCCGGCCCGCTCAGCCCCGCTGCTGGGTCTGGGGTTCTGTTCACCTAGGCTGGCAGCGGGCTGAGCGGGGCCTGCGGCCGGGACCCCGGCTGGCAAGGGTCCGTCAGCCAGAACCCCAGACCAGCAGCAGGCTGTGTGGGGCTGGCGGCCAGGACCCAGAGGGCTGGGGCAGAGGGCTGGAGTCAGGGCTGGGGCTGGGTATGTGAGGGGGTGTAGGTGTCAGGGCAGGGGCGCTGGGGTATGGTGGGGGTGCCAGAGTCAGGGCTTAGGGTTGTTATCTTTTGCCCTTTGGTGGGGGGGGATGAAGGAGTCAAGCAGAGGCTGGGTATGTATGAGGAGGTACAGGGCTCAGGGCAGGGGCCTGGGGGGCGGTGCTGGGGCTCAGGCAGAGGGGTTGGTGTGTGGGGGGGGGTCGGGGTCAGGGCTCAGGGGAGAGTGCTGGTGACTGCCCCCTAAAAACTTCTCAACCCTGCTGCTCCTTGTCCCCTGACTACCCCCCCTGGGACCCCCTCCTGCCCCAGGACCCACCCCCTATCTAAGCCTCCCTGTTCCTTGTCCCCAGACTGGACTCTACCTCCTACCTGTCCCCTGACTGCCCGACCCTTATCCACACCCCTGTCCCCAGCCAGACCCCGGGACTCCCATGCCTATCCAACCACTCCCTGTCTCCCCTGACAGGACCCCCAGAACTTGTCCTGCCTGCTGTGCCATCCAACCCACCCTGCTCCCTGTCCCCTAACTGCCCCCACCCCTTATCCAACCCCTCCAGCCTTGGGCCCCTTACCATGAGGCTCCACACAGAGCTACATACGCTGCTCCACGGGAGCACACAGCCCCGCCCCTCCATTTGAGTGGGGAGCGTGTCTGCCTCCCTGCAGAGCCAAATCCTCCCAGCGTATCTAGCTCCTGCCCTTGGGAGCATGCAGCTCCAGCCCCCAGAATGCTGCACGTGGCGGCATGGCTCCAGGGGAGGGGAGAAGGCGTGATAGATAAAACGATTAAGACTTTGCTGTTTTTGTGAAATAGAGACCTGCCAAACATTGCTAAGTACTTTGGTCAAGGAGAACAACGTGGAATGTTTAGAGTGTATCAACAGGCAAATAGACCTATGTACTCCACGTCTGCAAACCCCTGGAAAATATGCTGTGTCAGTGTGGTCTGATATGACGTAAATAATGGTATATATGTGTAGTGGCTGTCATGTCTCGGGGTGTCACTCCTCTGGCATTAGTCGGGGAGGGCACCCGCTCAGCTGAACGCTCAATAAAGGTCTGTATAAAACTCAGTCTTGTTCCCTGTGCCTCCTTGGAGTAATTGACTAGCTCCGGGGAGAACGAGCCCATTTGGCTAACAAATTGGCGACTCCGCCGGGACCCTGCCTGTAGAGGGCGCTGACGCTACCGGGGGCTAGTGAGCTGGTACTGAGAGAAGTGGCCACCCCTAGCTGATTGTGCGGCTCGTGCTCTCAGACCACCTCAGCCGACTGGGGCGGCAGTGTTCCCTTTAGAGAAGGTCCCAGAGGACAAGGAGGCATTGAGTTTACCTTCTTCCAAGTCCCCAAAGCCGGACGCGGCCACTCCGGGCGGTAAGTGCGTGTACCTCTAGGGTTTGAGGAGTAACGCCCCCGAAGTTTGGGTTGGATAATGGAACGTGGTAGGCAGCCCGTATATGGGAAGGTGTATGAACTTTGTAGGCAGCCCGTATATGGGAAGGTGTATGCATGTTAGTATTGTTGTAGTGCTGTGACTGTTTTGTGTCTCCTTGTCTTGTGTTTCATTGTATGTTGGAGACCGAAATTGTGAGTAAGTCCTATGCAAATGTAACCAGGTCTGAGGCATAAGCTGATTCCAGCCGCCCCAAGACTCCTGCGAGGGGAAACCCGGTGACCAGGATATCTTGATTGCAAGAGGGGTCAGTCGCACCTCGTGACCTGGTGGCGCCCTGCAGTAAACTGATTTGCTCAGTGAAAAGAGAATGGGGTCTACTCAGAGCTTTTACTCTGGAACACCCCTGGGATGTATGTTAGATAATTGGATGGCATTTCGGCTCCAGGCAGATTATGGTACAGTATTATGTAAAGATGATTTGATTAAATTTTGCATGATAGAATGGCCAACCTTTGGGGTGGAATGGCCCAATGGTGGTACATTGAAGTTAGAAATAGTGCAAGCAGTGCATGGCATTGTGACCCGAGACGGACATTGGGACCAGTATCCGTATATTGATATTTGGCAGGATCTGGTGGTAAATTCCCCTCCTTGGTTACAAAAATGTAGACAAAAAACCTTCAGGATGCTGATGGCCCGTGTCCCGATTAAAAAACCCAGTACCCCTGTTAAGAAGCCATGCCCGCCTCCTGTAATCCCACAAACCCCGGACTATGTAATTCCCCTCATTATACCCCGCCCCTCAGCCCAGTAATATCCCAGCCTGAGGGACCTGGATAGAGGGTAAAGGAAGTACAGACTGGCCTCTGCCTGTAAAGGCGAAGGTAGGCAAGCCCAGAACAGCAAACGTCAATCCTGTCCCAACGGAAGGACCGGGTGGTGTTTCAATCACAAAGGAGCCACACTAGTGCACCACAGGAAAGCCCTGCATGAGATGCCCCTACGCGACGATAGGGCAAAGATGGCGAGTGTAACTGTAATATATGTTTCCGTTCGCCAACAGTGATTTGTATAAACTGGAAACACAGAATCCCCCATTTTCCGAGGATCGCGGCCCCTAACAACAATTTTTGAAATGTTGATAAAGCAGCGCATAACCTCAACATGGGGGGATATGCAAAGTTGATTGAATGTTTTATTAACAGCTGACGAAAAACGTTGGTTTTTTGTCAAAGGCCATGAGTGGATAACACAGACATATGCACTGTGGTTCCAGTGACTGAACCGGATTGCCCGAGAAGGACCCGCACTGGGTACATATGAGGTTGGGATACAAAGAGCATCAGAGGTTGCCACTGCCATAAGTGCAGGGTATGAAACGTTGCATTCGAAAAACCCCTAATTGGGCGCAAATTATACATATAAGACAAGAAAGGAAGAAAATCCAGCAGCCTTTTATGAGTGCCTGTGGTCCCCTGTAGAAGGTACACTGACTTAGACCCGGGGGATTCAAAATGGGAGCGAGAATTTAATTCCTTCTCTTCATTGGCCAATCCTATGAAGAATTAGAAAGAAGATTGCAAAAGGTGGAGGGAGCATCAGGAAAGAATATAAGAGGAACTGTTGGAGATTGGCTTTTAAAGGTGTATGATATGACGAGATGAGGAAGAACGGTCGTGGGAAAAGGGGGCACGGGCCCTTGCTGGCTTTAAGAAAGGGAAGAAAAGGTTGGAAAAACAGAGTATACGCAAGTGAGTATGTATATACAGGGGATAGGAGGGAAAACGCGGGGTCCCCCGCTTAGGACGAAACGTGCGCCGATTTTGCAACAGGAAAGGACAAGTTGAGATGAGTGTCCCGTTGGTAAGAACAGAAAACACTATAAGACAGGGACGTAGACTGGGGAGGCCATACCACCGCACCCAATTCTTTACAATACAAGGGGATCGGACAAGGAGTCTCCCAATGAGGAGGCCGAAGGACCGGCCAGCGGCACCTCTAGCAGTGCAGAGCTGCTAGTAACACACGACGGATCCCCGGTAAATTAAGTAGGGGATCGCGCCGAATTTGAAAGCCGATCGAGTAACTCTGCGTTAGCCCGGGGCTGCCCTGAGTTTACTTCCCCTTAAGACAGCAACCGCCAGCAGAGCCCCGGTCATTGCTATTGTTTCAAGGGATTGAAGGCCAATATGTATAAGCAAAACCCTTCCCCTTTCTAAAAATGGGCGACGCATCAGATCTCCCACCAGTTTGTTTGTCACCCCTCGTGCCCATTGCATTGCTGGAGCGAGATATCCTCACGCAAACTGCAGGCGGAAATCTCATTCAACAATGGGAATATTGAAGTACGAGGAGAGGGGCCAGCAGCTTGTTGCATTCGGCTGGCGCTCCAGCCCGGGAGCGCGGACCTCGTGGCTTGCTGTGCTGGGAGAGTGGGGCCATTTGCCCACCCCATGCACATGGCTATGCTTCTGCTCCCTGCCCCTGCAGGGGAAGTGGAGGGCAGAGGACAGCACGCCGGGCTGGGCAGGATTTTTAGTGGCATACAGGAGTCCCGGCAGGCTCCAGCGTGCCATTAAAAATTGGCTCGCATGCTGTCTTTGGCGCGCGTGCCATAGGTTGCCGACCCCTGCATTAACAGTTCCCAGTTAGCTTCAAAGATAGTGTACCATACTATTTTTTTTTAGCAAACGAACTTTCAATACACACTCAGAGATTGTAAATGGTATTTGGAATACTTACAAAAAAATTTTTTAACAAAACTTATAAAACAGTAAATCTGCTAGCATTCTTTGTTCCAGTTACATGTTTAAATGCAAGGATTCAGCATAACGTTTACACTTCTATACATCACCTCATGCATATAAACACATTCTCCTCTAATCTTCTTGCACAGAGGATTTCACAGACTCTAGTGTGTAGCCATAATGTGTAGTGTGTGTCACCTGGATTCTTCAGAGTTTGAGGCTTGATCTACACTGAAATGTTGTATCAGCATACTTGTGTTGGCCAGAGGTGTTAACCCCCCCACCCACACACATACATCCCTGATGGACATAGCTATGCTGACAAAACTCCCAGTATAGACACAGCTATGTTGACGGAAGAGGGCTTCTGTCAACGTAGCTCAGCGGTTCTCAGCCCGCGGGCTGCATGTGGCCCGGTTAGCACACAGCTGCGGCCCAGCTCATCTGTGTGCTAAAGGCTGGCCTACATAGCGGGGTCTGGGTTCTTGGCTGCCCAGTGCAGTGAGGTCCAGGCTGTCCCACTGCCCAGCATGGCAGGGTCAGGGCTCCTGGCCTGCCCGTGGGATTAGGGGTCCAAGGCTGCTGCCCAGCCCCACAAACTCTGAGGGTCCGGGGTTGGGCAGCTGGCCAGCCCTGTGAGCTCCGGGAGTCCAGGGTCTGGCAGCTGGCCAGCCCGTGAGCTCTGGAGCCCTGGGGTTGGGCAGCTGGCTAGCCCTGTGTGGTAGGGGTCCAGGGTCAGGGTCCGGGCTGCTGCTGCCCTGCAGCTCACAATGATAAATAAGTTGAGAACCACTGACATTGCTAATGTTGTTTGGGGAATTTGTGTTCCTAACACCAATAGAAAAACTCCTTCTGTTAGCGTACACTGTGTCCATGCTAGAGGGTGGTACCAGCATAGCTGTGCCCACAAAGGCTCTGTAGTGGAGACATACCCTGAGAAGAATGGTAGCATCTCTGTTCTTTTCCAGAGCCTTCTCAACAAACAAAAGCCTGGGGATCCTTATGGCTAGCAGCTTTCCAGTCCTTGGGTTAATAGCTGACTGATCTCTTCAGTTCTTGGTGAAACAGGCAATCTGTAGCTTTATCCAGAGTGATACAGATGTTGGAAACCATCACACACAGCAGATACGTCTCTTGGTCCTGTGTCAATCAGCCACTGAGTCCAGTGGGCTGTTTAAACTCCTATATTTATAACTTTCTCACCCCCACTCGGCTCTCAGACTGTGAATGTGTGGAGCCTGCAATACTGCTTGTCCTCCATGAAAACCTCCCATATACCTTTAAAAACGGTCACTGAGCATGTTTAGTAACTGTCAAACCCTACTTCTGAATGTTTCCTGGCTCTTCAAGGAGAGTTGCCCAGCCCTGCTCTTTGCATGTGTGCAGAGACACAGTGTATTCAACCTGAAATCCTTGTTTCCTTCTCAGTGTTTCTCTCCCACTCTTAGGAGTTAAAAATCAAATGTTGCAGTGTAAAGCATCTGTGTTACACCACTACTGTCCTAAGCCTTGGTGTCACTTCTCCTCCCTCCTGTCTTATATCTGCCTTAGCTATATTAATACTTAATCTTCAGCCAGGCCTTCGTCCTTTTCCCTTGACTAATGCAACTCCCTCCTCTATGGTCTGTGTATATTACTTCCACCTGCCTTTTTACACTTACAGAGCACTCTGCCCATATCACTAATAACCTTTTCCTCAAATGTTTCCAGTAGTTCCCCATTCAGTTCAGGCTCCAATTCAATGTTAACTACCTTCCTTATTTTTAAAATTCACTGTTGCCTTCTCTCACTATTCTTCTCAGACTTTGTCACTCTGCTCCTCTCCCTGGTCCTTCTGCATATCTGCCATTGACCAGCACATATCTAGCATTGACCAGTGTATTCCCTTCACATCATTTTGGTTAATTTCCTGCAAAAGCCACTGTAGCTGCAGAAGCCACTATCTAGAACAGCCTTCCTTTTTATCACACAGAGTCTCCATCATACCTCTCGACAAGCCAAGGGGCAAATGTGGGACCCCACATATGGCACCATGAGGGGAACACAGTTATTCATGAGGAAAACTTAAAATGCTATGGGATTTATTCCCTTGGTGTAAATAACTCTTACCTCAGTTTCATGATTCTTTATTTCCAATGTAAATAATTGTCAACAATAAAAGTGAGGGGACACAAAGTATATGTGAGAGCCGGGTAATTTTGGGACTAAATGAGTGAAGCCCCTTGAAATGAAGTACACTTCAAAGGTATGTGCTCTGTATCTTTTAAAATCTAATCTGGAAATAATGTATTTTCTCCCATTTCCATATCTTACTCTGCTATTTATTAGTTTACTTTAACTAATATGTATTTCTATAGTGTGTTTAGCGATACCGTTTTTATAAAAAATATTATTCAAAATAAAATTGTGTTGTAGCATGCTGATTCCAAGCTTTGTTATTGGTCCATATTAAATCTGTTTTTAAAAATTCAAGAAACACTGCCAGTTTCTGCACTGATAAGTTTCTTGCTATGCTCATTTTGATTACCAGTTTCATTAATAATAATTGAGATTGTTGACGTAACAAAATGTTGCACAGAGCAGCAGCAATCCCTAGAGTTAGCGCTGTATGGGAGTTTAGATTTTAATCACTTGCTTTTATTCACACACAAATCTCTGAAGTTTTTACTTTTGGAGTGAAATTTTGCAGACGTGGTCTTTGACAGTGATTTTTAAAACAATACTGGAGTGCAAATTGTTGAGCAATTTTGGACTACGTGGGTACAAAGCTCTTAAGGTTTGCAGGGGAGGAGTTGCCACATTTTGATCTTTTAAAGTGTGCAAGACAGGTCACTGGAGTATTGTCTAGTCAAAATGTCCAGAATATGGAGTTTAAATGTATTGTTGACAATTTGTTGCAACCTTACAGAACTTTGAATTCTTGGGGAGAAGCTGGTTCTTTTTATTTTGTTACTTATCTTTTAAAAAAAAGAAAAGAAAATGTCCATCCTACCAAGTTTAAAGGTTGCCTTTGCAGACTGGATTCCATTAACTAGTAATATAGTTTAAGGTCCTCATATAAAGCCATGATCCAAAAAAACTACATCTCTATCCCGATATAACGTTGTCCTCGGGAGCTAAAAAATCTTATCGCGTTATAGGTGAAACCATGTTATATCGAATGTGCTTTGATCAGCCTGAGTGCGCAGCCCTGCACACCCAGAGCACAGCTTTATTGCGCTCTATCCGAATTCATGTTATATTGGGTCGTGTTGTATCGGGGGATGAAGGAAAGACTCGACACCAATTTGCAGGATAAACGAGGAGGTGAAAAAGCTGCTTTTCTGAGTTCACCTGCCTCTTTTATTATCTAAGATTACACATGCGCAATTGCACAGCACAAATCAAGATTTCTTACAAAAATCTCCCATCACGAGCTCAACAGCATAGCAAACTGCAAAAACACCCCCAGCTGCAAACGCAGCAGTCTGGGAAAAAGCAAAGGGGGGAAGTTACAAAACACCGCCAGATGCAGACGGGGCCGTCCGTGTGAAAGTACAGGGGAGGATGGAGGAAGGCCAAGTTCCTGAGATAAGAAACCGGGTGTGCCCAGTTTGCAGACAAGAACAAAATGCCTCAATAATAAGGTATCCAGGCCTGTGGGCCCGGGGTCATTCCTACAGGGGTAGAGGTGTATAAGGCTCTAAACCAGCTCCCACTGAAGTCAGTGGAAAGACTCCCATTGACTTCACTGAAAGTTAGACTGGGCTCTAAAAGAATGCTAAGATTGCACAGTTGAGTACTTGAAAATTGGGAAGCACCACAGTTGAGGTTAACTCTGCTCCTTTGTGCATATGCTCAGTCTTAAATTACCTGACAGCACAGTATTTCTCAGATAATACAGTATAAAACCAATTTTTCCTCAACCTTAAATGTACATGTGTAGCACTTGGCAGTATTGTGTCATTCTGTGCATGCCAAAGAGTTTGTGAAAGCCACTTACGTGAAGTGCACACAGTAAACCATAATTACACAATATAGTACATGTTAAGTATACAGCACACAGCAGTGATAAAAACTTGCTGGCATATGTAGGTAACTGAAGTTCAAAGCTAAATTAGTTTCATGGTTAGCTGCCTCATCCCCCGAACAGCAGATTAAGAAGGTTTCACTGTAAATTTGTGCCCAGCCAAGTTTCTCTGTTGTCATCATATTCCAAGTGCTTTGAGATAAGGCTAAAATGAAGGGCAGAGCCATGAGCTGTTCTGGAGTACAGAGCATGCCTTTCAGTTCTATAGATTTGCAGTGGAGAAGCTGCTATCTGATGACCTTTTATAGTATGTATGACAGGTCACTGGAGTAGCATCTAGCTAAAAACTTCTAGAATATGGTATTTGAACAGACTATTGCCAATATTTTGCAAGCTAACAGAACTTTGAATACCTGGAGAGAAGCTGTTTCCTTTTATTTTATAATTCCTTATCTTGTTTCTTTTTAAAAAGCATAGCAAGATTCATGTGAGGCAGTCAAGATGGTGAGGCACTTACAAAGGGATTGGTAGAATTGGATTCAGGTCACAGATGCTGACTTTTGGGTTTGCCGGTAGGTGCTCCCTTCCTCTCCCTCCTCTCTGTGTGAGTGGTGGTCAGGGCCTTGAGGGGGAGGGGGGAAGAGGCCAAGCAGGGGTGGGGCCTTGAGGCGGAGTATGGGAGGGGCCTTGGAGGGAAGAGTCTGAGCAGGGACAGGACCTTGGGGTGGAGCACAGGCAGGGCCCCGTGTGGAAGAGGCCATACAGGGGTGGAGCCTTGAGGCAGAGTTGAGGGCAGGGCCACTGTCTAGACACCAGAGCCCACAAAAGATTAATGCAGCCCTTAGGGTGCTAAGTAGCCCCTGTATTTTTTAATTTTTTTTGGATGGGTGCTTGAGCCTTGGAACACCAATGGAGTCGGTGCCTGTGATTCAGGTTATGTTTGGTTTAATTTTTGTTCAAGTAACCACAATAACTGATCTTTATGGCACAGCTGTTACAGTTGCACTGAAGAGCCTCTGTGACCAAAGCCTCTGGAAATGAAACATATTTTCCTGTATCTCAAGCCATGATTTTTATCAGACTCCATAGCTTAATTTTCAGGTTGTTTTCCCAAATATATAAAAATCTATTTTTTAGGGATTCTGTGTACTTTTTAAGCAAAGTCTGTGTACAGTAAATAAAGTCCCTAACAATGCTCTTGACATTTCTGTTGGTGCAAGAGTATGGGTTAATTTTTTGCAATGTGTTCACAGGTCAAGTGACTAATTTCAGGGTTTGAAACATTTACCTGACACTTAACGAGGCAAAGACTGAGTCCACTAGCCAGGGTGCAAAATACCCTTGGCACTGTGCCTAGTCAAAGCCTACGCCCTTTGTGCTTTAAAGGAATAAAATAGATGTATCTCATCATAGAATATCATTTCCTGAGTTTTCTTCAGGGTTTGTTTCCTCTCCACTGCATTGTATTTCTGTCTGTCTTGCTTTCCTTACATTTTGTTGTCTCCTATATCTTCTCTCTCCTTCTCCCATTGCCCACTAAAATCTGTCTTGCCCAATAACGTGCCTCTCTTTTCAAACCTTTTCTCTCTCGTTTTTCCCCACACCTATTGACATTTTCACCCACATACACCTTTATGTGTATCATTTCATTCACTCATGCATGGGACTTGGAAGTTCTATCAGACACCTATTAGCCAGAGGACTAAACCTGCAAGCTGAGGGTGGGGGACCCATTACGTATGTTAATATCTGGGTGAGAAGCAAATCCCACTGCATCCCTAGCTACTGGGAGAAAAGATCTCTCCTGAGTAGGGACAACTAACTCAACTAGTGTGGTGATTTTGTGCTTGAAAAGTACTGTTCAGTAAGATTGTGTCAAGTGTCTAGAGTTCTAGAGAAGCAATGGAAATATCTGCATAAATAAAACAAGAACTAAATGGCTAAACACTGGAATAAATTGCCTAGAGAGGTTATGGAATCTCCATCTCTGGAGATATTTAAGAGTAGGTTAGATAAATGTCTATCAGGGATGGTCTAGACAGTATTTAGTCCTGCCATGAGGTCAGGGGTCTGGACTTGATGACCTCTCGAGGTCCCTTCCATTCCTAGAGTCTGTAAGTTCAACCAACAAGTTCAATTAATTTTACTCATAGCCAGTAGGAATCAGAATGTTTAGCTTTGCTCTCCAAAGGTTGACGTTAGCATGTTACTTTGTACATGCAGGGCCGGCTCCAAGTTTTTGTTAAAAAGAGAAAAGCTAATCAAAATTAAAAAAAAAAAAATACACGTGAGGCCTACGTTGGAAGAAAGAAGAATATCTAGAATAACAATATTTAAAATTTGTCATGCACAGATAATTCTAAACATATGACCAAATTTAGAAAGATTGAGACCCAGCTTGCATTTTCAAAGAATTGCACATGTTGGTTGAGTTTTGTACATAAGTTCTTAGGTGCACAATTATTTGATTTGCATGCTCAGTTGGGCTTTTGCGCATATATTACTAGTGGGTTTGAGAACAGCTGCCTATGTATTTTTTACATATACACCTTTACCTTGATATAATGCTCTCCTTGGGAGCCAAAAAATCTTATCGTGTTGTCGGTGAAACCGTGTTATATTGAACTTGCTTTGATCCACCGTAGCACACAGCCTCCCGCCCTCCAGAGCACTGCTTTACCATGTTATATCCAAATTTGTGTTATATCGGGGGGTGTTATATCGAGGTACGGTGTATATTTTAAGTGCTCACACTTGTAAATCTAGGCCCATAGTGTTTCTGGTCCCTGTTTGGTTGTTGAAATAGCAAACAAACCTATCAAGAGGAAGACAAAATAGAGGACTAGAGCAAAATTTTGAAGCTTCATTTGCAACTGGTACATAGAAATTGCTTCATAGGCTGAAATAAGTGGACCACACAGAGTTCAGTAGCCTTTTCTCAGCAATGGCAGATGCTTCCGAAAAAGATGCAAGAAAGCCTGTACGGGACAATCATGGAATAGCCTATCAATGGGAGAAGTTTCTTCATAATGTCCCTGTTAGCGTTTGGTTTATACCTTGTACTATAAACATGTGTCCATTCTAAAATTATGATTTTTATCTTCTTTAAACCACTGTGGATATTCCCTTTATTCATATCTAATCCTTTTTGGAATCCCATTAAGCTCCTGGCCCCATTGAGACATTGTGGCAGTGAGTTCCTGTCATGGTACAAATCCCCACTCTGAACCTTAGCATCCAAAAGATGGGGTACCAGCATGAATTCCTCTAAGCTAATTACCAGCTTAGAACCTGTAGCGCTGCCATCAACCAGGAATTCCAGTGCCTGGTTCACTCTGGTCCCCCCAAAACCTTGCCTGGGGACAGACCCTAAGACCCAGACCCTCTGGATCTTAACACAGGAAAGTAACCTTTCCCCAACCGTTGCCTCTCTCAGGCTTTCCTCCCTGGGTTACCCTGGAAGATCACTGTGATTCAAACTCCTTGAATCTTAAACAGAGAGGAAAATGCACCTTCCCACCTCCTTCTCTCTCCCCCTCCCAGACTCTCTCCCTGAGAGAGACAGTAATCCTAACACAGCGAAATTAGCCTTTCTCTCCCCTTCCCTCCTTTCTCCCCACTAATTCCCTGGTGAATCCAGACCCAGTCCTCTAGGATCTCACACCAGAATAAAAAAACTATCAGGTTCTTGAACAAGAATAGCTTTTAATTAAAGAGAGAAACAGTAAAAATTATCTTTGTAAATTTAAGATGGATTAGGTACAGGGTTTTTCAGCTATAGACACTGGGAATACCCTCCCAGCCTAAGGATACAAGTACAAATGGAACTCCTCCCAGTCAAATACACACTTGCAAATAAAGAAAACAAACATAAGCCTAACTCGCCTTATTTACCTAGTACTCACTATTCTGAACTTATAAAAGCCTGTATTGGAGAGAAACCTGGTTGCACGTCTGGTCCCTCTGAGCTCCCAGAGTGAACAACAACCAAATTCTAACAGCACACACAGAAACTTCCCTCCCTCAAGATTTGAAAGTATACTGTCTCCTGATTGGTCCTCTGGTCAAGTGACAGCCAGGCTTACTGAACTTGTTAACCCCTTACAGTCAAAAGAGATATAAAGTACTTTTGTTCTATTAACTCCTTCTATCTGTTTATGACAGTTCCACAGGTTAATTACATCTTATGTATAAAGCATTTATTTTATCAGTTTTAAATTTGTTAGTTTTCTGTTTCACTGGTAGTTTCCAAAAAGGAAATTCTTTTGGGGTTGGTGAATGCTCGTACAAATCCTTCTGCAGCATTCCAGCAAATAACATGGGTTGTTTTTTCTGGAAACATTACTTACATTACATTCCAGGAGTGATGGGAGCCCGGATTCTAGATCCCACCTTGATCTTAAAAAGCCTATCTTATTCAGAGATTTGAACATGCTGCAGAAAGTTGGATAACTATGATTATTATTGCTGCCATTTGTCAGTGAGGAAATGGAGATAGGGTACTCATGTGTCTGACTCAATGCCACACCGCCAGTCAGCAGCTGTCAGCGTTAGACTCCAGGCCTCTTGGCTCCCATTCCTGAAATGGCCACTAGGTATGGTAGATGAGAGCAAATTACATGATTACTGTCCTGGATTTTTTTTTCTTCCTTCTCCCTCCCATTTGCACTTAAAATGTTGTTAGCTTGAAAGAATTGTTTTGAGGAAGCTTTGAAACCCGCAATCTCTGCTTTGTGGCAGCCGAAGGAGAAGGAAATAAATTATTTTTTCTTAAAAAAATGTTCCTGCTGTAATTGCTGTATAGGATTTCCAGCATTGCACATGTGAAAAACAGAAGAAGCAGATTTATTGTATTTAATGAGTACTAGTAGTTTGCAAGCATTATCTTTTTGTTCAAAAGAACACTTTGATCATGTTATGAAAAGTAATGAGGGAGGGAAAAAATGTTTTATTTTCTGCTCTAACCTGGCCATTGTTCACAAGGTTGGACAACAAATTTCTTGGCCAATGATGTACTCAAGAATTGCAAACTGCTTCGCATTAATAATTCAAAACATTTTAATTTGAAGTTTACATTACCCAAGCTTTGTGAAAGTTTGACGGAGAGCAAGAAGTGAAATACCTCCCTTATCAGATACACAGTATTTCAAAGCAGATAACGGATGGCTGATATACTTGAGTAGATAAGAAAAAGTATTTACATTAATATACATAATAAGTGCAGAGATCATTTGAGGACACTAGTTCAAAATGGAATGCAGAATTGCTTGCTTTCATACTGATTTCAAAGTTGGTTTCAAATTGAGGAAGGATGATCCAGAGGTAAGGATACTAGTCTAGGACTTCAGGGATATGGGTTCAAGGCACTGTGCCGCCATAGACTTCCTGGATGGTCGTTTAGCCTCTCTGTGCCTCAATTCCTTTTCTGTAAAATAGCCATCTCGTACCTCACATGGCTGTTGTGAGGATAAATACAGTAAAGTCTGTGACTGCTCAGATATTATGGTAATAGGAGACAGAAAGTACCTAAGAGGAGAAAATTGTTTAGAATATTGTTTTATTGATCTGGTAAATGTTGGGCTTGGGTGAAGGTGGCCCATCTGAACTTTAAATAATAGGGGCCCAGAGCTGGCATACTGATGTTGTTATACATGCATCTTTCTGGGTTCTGGTCTGACCCTGTCACTCCAGTGTCATAAAAATGACCCATAAACATTTAATGAATTTATCCTCACCATCTGTGCATGTTCAAGAAGGTTGCTCCCTGTTTTATGGAGAAGGAAAAGAGGCACACAAAGATTAAGCAACTAGTTCAAATTCACACAGGATGTCTGAGGCAGAACCAGGAAGTGAATAGAGATCTCCTAAGTCCCAGTTTAGTGAAGAAGCAGGAATAGAGTGTACTTGTCAGACATGATGGGGTAGATTTTCAGAAACTGGCAGCTGACTTGTACTTGTAAAAATATGTATAAAACCTACCTTTGCGTTCTTGGTTACCCAATTTGCACACACAAATGCAGGTTCTACATGCCTAACTGCAAGTGTGTTTTTCAGGTCAGATTGGCTTCCTGTTAATGCATATTTGGTGCTTAGAGGAGTATCAATTTGTGTAGTTGTTCTTCAGAATTAAGGGCAGAGTTACATGGATGCAAGCGAAAGGGAGGTGTAGCCTGTGTAGAGGAGAGTGTAATTTTCAGGAATCTTTGGCACCCTAGTTATCTGCTGGGGCCCCTTGCCACGTGCAAATACCAATTTTGGGGCTATTTCTAGTTAGCAGGGGAGAGATGCAACTGGAAGGATGAAAGAGGAGTTGAGTCATTGTGGGCAAAATAGGAGGAGGAGGTGAAACATTGGGAGGAAGTAGGAGGCGAGATATAGGAAAGACAAAAGAGCAGAGAAATGGAAGAGTGAGAAATAGAGAAAATGAAGGTTGACAGGAGGATACTGAGGAAGAAGGGAGTAGAGGGGAACTCTGAAATAAAGCAGATGTTGCATAAGCAGAGGGAGAGCTGCTGTCGGTGAAGTATAGAAGAAAAGAGTGATGTGAACAGGAGTAGTGAGCTGGGTGTATATTAAGGATTACAAAAATGCTTAATTTATAGGAAGTGTTGGAATTATTAATATTTGAAATTATTAATATGGGAAACCACCAAACAGTAATTTAACCATAAATTCCTTTATTAAATCCAAAGACCAAATACTTATGCAATTGCTCTAATCGTGCCTAGAAGGCCCACATAATAAGTAATTTACTACATCCAAACAGTAACAAAACATTTATAAATATTTGATCAAGTTACTTACAGACAAGCTAACACCAGGGGTGCATAGACCCATGTTGGTTGGCTCCAATGTGGTCAGGCAGGTGTAAGCAAGAATTTCCTGTTTTATACCTGTTAGCAATCAAATGACGTCATTGCCAATTACTGACTTCAGCTAAAAACCAAATTTGAGACAGTTCACCTTGTTTCCAATCTTAATCCAGATAAGGTTTACAACCTCCTTTCCTCCCCTTCTTCTTGATGCCCAGTGGTTTTTTCCACTGCACCTGGGTTCACATAAGCTTTAAGACTGATACGTGGGATGGGAAGGGCCATGTTGGCTCTTTTTGTCTTATGTAAAAGTTTATTTTTGTCTTATGTAAAACTATCTGCAGTCACCCCTATCAGTCAGAGGCCTTCTTTTTAGAAACTTTCCCTTATCTTATTAGTTATTCTTTGAACCAGACATCCTCCCTACTTCATTCTTTCTGGACTTATAACTAGTTGATTTCAAGGCCTTTCTTTTATTTGCTAGTCAGTGCCTTTCTGTACAAAGATATATTTCCTTAACTGAACTTCAGCTAACTGTAATTTTTTTATTTCATATTTATCCTAAAGGAAGTTTAATACCAAAAAAGGTAAAAGAGAAATTTGTGTGATTTTTATTTATCTAGAGATGTCAGAAATATATACAGATGGTGGCTTCAGGTTATAGGTGGGAGGAGGCATCAATTCCTCATATTCCCATCCATGATGCAGGGAGAACCTGACTTAGTATGGGAAGTGGGATAGTTTTGCTTGATATGAAATATGATTTTAGCACTGTTCATCCTAATCTGTCCCTAAAGATAACTACAGGAAATAAACCAACTGGGCAGCCACTCTCCAGGAGGTGGTGGTGGTGGTTGTGGGTGGTGGTCAATTGTTCCTCATTCTTTCAGAGGCCAAGAAAAGAACTGTGTAAAAGGGATTCCTCTTTTGTGTTTTAAACTTGCAGTAACAACTGCACTGTGGAGTGACAAATTGTCTGGAACTTCATGGTGCCACAAAACATCTAGCTACTTAAAATGTAGCAAGAGTTCCAATTACACTTACTCCCACCCCCCAACGTTTTTTGAAAAGTAAGTTCTAGAAATTAGTGGTCTTCTCGTTTTTCAAACATACATATTAACTACTCCTCACTACAGACCATCCAGACGTGAACTTTTAAACTTCAGTTGCCTTGAGGTATTTGTCAGCAAACAAAAAAAAATCCTATTTTTTTCCAATGGAAAATGTATATATTAAATTAAAAAGTAGCTGAATGTTTTGACTCAAATATTCCAGTAATACTCCCCTTCGGGCAGTTTAGGGTGGTCTACAGAGTACTTAATCCTGCCTCAGTGCAGCAGGATGGACTAAGTGACCTCCTAAGGCCCCTTTCAGCCCTACATGTTTGTGATTATTTAAAGTTTCAGCCCAAAAGACAAAACATTCAGAAAGTTCTAATTATGGGGATACAGGGATTCATAATGCCTGTTTTTTTGCAGGGTACCTTTGGGTATTTATGTGTAGCTTCCATTAATGTTGTTGTTTCTAAGAAACATCCTAAAAATATCTTGAAATTCCAAATAACTTTAAAGCAGACTGATTGCAACAAATATAAATTCTAACAGCAGGCAGCATTCTGGGGGGAAAAACCTTGTTCTTGAAAATTACATACTATCAGAAATGGATGTATGCTAATCACTTCAATTTCAGTATAAAGGTCAAACTAGAGATGGCAATTTAGCAAATAAATACCAACTATTCAAATGACTGAATTAGTGTCATCAGCAAAATATAATTCAGGCCCATGTTACTTCTTTAGGAGACATTGACTATTTTGATAAAGCAGGATATTACAAACATCTTAAAATGGCCATATTTGGCAGGAGAAGCTGCCTTGCACATTTGGATGTCATTTCCAAATGCTGAGCATGAGATGCAACCTATGAAGAGTCAGGTGTGGTTTTGCCACCAGTCACATATATGGAGCATGACATAGATCAGGGGTGGGCAAACTATGGCCTGTGGGCCACATCTGGCCCGCAGGACCGTCCTGCCCGGCCCCGAGCTCCTGGCCTGGGAGGCTACCTCCAGCCCCTCCCCAACTGCCCCCCATCCTCTGCAGCCTCAACTCGCTCGCTCCACCACCAGCGCAGTGCTCTGGGTGGCAGGGCTGTGAGGTCCTGGGACAGCATAACTGCAGAGCCCGGCCTGACCCGGTCTCTGTGCTGTGTGATGACGGCGGAGGCAGCATGGCCTGTCTCCAGTCAGGAAGGAGGAGGGGTTGGATGGGGCAGCAGGGGCACTCAGGGGCAGGGGTTCTGGGGACAGGGAGGGGACAGGGGGAAGGGGTGGGTAGGGTGGGGCAGGGGTCCCGGGGGGCGGGGGGACGGACAGACCATCAGGAATGAGAGGAGGTGTTGGATGGGGTGGCAGGGACCCGGGGGCAGTCAGGGGACAAGGGAGTGGGGATGTATGGATGGGGCAGGGGTCCCAGAGGGGCCGTCAGGGAACAGGGGGGATTGGATGGGGCAGGAGTCCCAGGGGAGGTGCAGATAGGAGGTGGGGGCTGAGCCACGACCCCCTCCCCTAACCCGGGCCTCCATACAATTTACAAACCCGATGCAGCCCTCAGGCCAAAAAGTTTGCCCGCCCCATAAATAGATGCTCATAGATATAGCCAAGCCCTTTACAGTCAATACTGCTGCAATTTCCTACCACATTGCAGGACATGTGGTAACATATCATTTTCTACTCTGCAGCAGTCAATCAAAGAGTGTTTTTGAGTCTCTTAATGAAGGTGATTACCCCAGCGAAACAACTCCACTGTGATCAGCACCTCCGTGAATGCCACAGGAAGTCTCGTGTCATAGCTACTACATGTGGCGAGATCAATGTCGAACTTCGTAGTTTAAGGAATAACTCCACGGCCACTTGTGACATGTTAGTGAGAGTGAGCAGCATATTGGTCAACAGTGCAGGATCCATTCCTGCAGACTAAAGAGGCAGAGCAGAGCATGCAGTATGCAAACCATTGAAAGATGGTGCCAAATGTGGACGAAAGCACAGGGATTGCTGGGATGCGAAGCAATGCATCATGGGGCATTGGGACAGGATCCAGGATTCCCCATGACCCCCTCTCCCTTTGCACAACTCGTAGCAGCAGGCAGCTGACAGTGTAAATACCCGACAGTGGTTTCCCTTCGGCGCTCTCTGAGGGGCGATGTAACTCTGGCAGTGTAGACATACCCTTGGGATATTAGCATTCAGGATGTGCAACAAGTACAGGTCCAGATGTAAGCTGGATAAGTAAAATAGCTGAGTTATCTACTGGTCTCTGAACACACACTTGTTTACAGAAATTTTGAAAATTCATTGAACAGTTTCTCGGTTTTGCAGCATTTATTTTGGAAATAAGGAATTATATTGGGTTTGTAGTTGGTTTTGTCAAGAATAAAGGTGAAAGACACAATCAGGTTTGTGAAAAGGGGTGGTTTGTTAGTAATTGTGTTTTCTGTGTTGTAATGTCTTTTGTATTTGGAGAGTCTTGAGCCCAGCAGTTAAATGTATATTACAAATAAAAGAGGGGGCTGTAGCCCTGTCTTTTTCATCTGTGAATTCTAGATGGAGCTGTGATTTTAAACCTATAGGTTGTTGATGCCACTGGGAAATGATGGATGGCTTTAATCTAGCTAGAAGAAATAGGCCAAAGTCCAATTCTTTAATATTGCCCATAGAAAGTTCCATTCAGTATTTGCAGGTTTTTTGCACATCAACTGACACAGTAATTATTCTGCTTTAAGTATTGCTATAAGTCCTAATGAGCTTTTTTACTGTTTACCTCTAATGAGTCAGAGGGTGATGAAGTGATTTAAAATTTCCTCTAATCTCTTGACAGCTATTTTTTGATTAAATGCTCCTATCCATGTTACCATAAAAAGAGAAGTAAGATAAGAGCTACAGGGTGAGTATGTCTTTGGATGTAGAAATACAGAATAGGCGGACTAAAGGTCAGGGAGAAGGAAAAGAGCTCTTAGGACAGACATTTTACTGTGAAATTGTTTGGAAAGCCCTATACAAGTTGAGGGTAAAGTCTCAGAAGCTGAAGTTTTCCTGAGACTTAAGAAATATTGAACTGCTTCAAATGTACATTTCTATTTCAGAGTATTCCTTTCCTCTGAAGAGAGGATTTGAATTAAAAGAAGTGTATTCAAGATGTGCATATAGCTGTGACTCACTGGAGGGATTATCTGAGTGATACAAATTTCTTAATATGACCTAAATATTTGGTTTCTGTACATTTAAGTGATAATGGTTACTTGTGCAGATTCTCAGGTTCTCTCTTAATTTATTTATAATATGAGCTTCCTCCTCTTTTCTCAAGCTGTCAAGGCAGTGATTTCTCATTTACTCCATTTGTTGATATGCACTTCACTACAAATTAGTGCCAATTTGTGAGTCGTAATATTCCGCGGTTTCTCTTAGTAGTTCTAAACATCCTATGTCCTTGGTAATTTTGTGACAAATAGTTTAGTGACTTAATTTTCCATTTGATTTTTTAGAACTCGGTTTTCGTTATGACAGAAAAAGAAAATGGAGCAACACTTTGAACTACATTAATTACATCAGTTACATGAGAGACAAATACCTACTTATCTAATCTATTGTAAATCTCTGCCACTTATCATTGTGGCATCTAAGTGTTGTCGTATCTGGAGTGTTTGTCATAACAGAGGAGACATAAAAATATTGTTTGCTGATGCCAAAATAAACTTGGTTAAATAGGAGGAGTAAAAATATGGCAGCCTAAAGACAACTGTTGATCAAAAACAGATTGACAAGCTTGGGTAAATACTGAACATAGACTGAGGACATGACACCAAATAACACTTGCAAAATTGTCATGAAAAATGTACTAGCTCAGGCATAAAATCTTCTTGCTTACCCCTACTGTGGTGATGCTAATGCTGTAAAGATTCAGTGTTGTTATTTGTCTATCAAAAAAAAACCCTTGCCTTAACTGAATGAGTGAGCAAATTTTGCAAAGCTACATTGAATTAAGTCCACGTTGTGATGCAGCGTGACCAGAGGGCAGCAGGAGAGGGTTAGAAGGGAGCCTTTTTCCCTGTAGAAGGAGGAAAGTTTGCTATAGATTAATTAAAGCACCTGAAGCTAATTAGAGTACCTGAAGCCAGTCACCTGATAACCTCCCCCTGCTTCAATCAGACAAGTGAAGGTGTTGGAGCAGAGGGCAGTTTGGAGGAGTTGGAGCAGAGTGGATTGGTGCTGGAGCAGAGAACAGTTTGGAGGGAAGCAGAGGAAAGTTTGGAGAAGTGCTGCGGTGGGCTAAGAAATCCAGACCCTAGGTAAAAGGACACCTGGCTTGTGCAAAGGGAGGGCAGGAAGCCCCCACAAGCTGAAGGGCAGGAGAGGGAAGTACCCCAGGGGAAGGAACCACTAGTTCAAGTGGTTTACCACTAACCCTAGGGCCCCTGGGCTGGGACCTGGAGTAGAGAGCAGGCCTGGATCACTCCCTCTCTACTCCCCTCCTCTAGGACACTAGTGGGGCAGTTAATATCCAGGTTCAGGGGCAAGAAACGGCACCCTGGCCCCTTCCCCCCCCAAAAGAGAGAGCACGAGACTCATCATAGTAGTGCCGGCAATTTGCCACACAATGCAGAAGTCTGAATCCTGTTGGCCAGAATTCCAGGATACTTACCTGGGCAAGTACATGTTAGGTTTCCTGCTTGGCTCAGAAAAACTGCGAAGTCTTTTGCTGGAGTTGGAATGAAAGAAAATTTTATCTTTTGTGTCTAGACACTTATTCTTAGGAATGGCAACTTAGATGGAATACGTGTTGCTGTGTCTTCAGAGGTAAAGCTGAAGAATAGTCAGCTTGAAGCTGCCATTGGACATATGGATGCCTGATTTACCAGGTTACAACAACCATTCTGCACATGGGTTCACTCCACATAGTGACATAGTTTAAAAAAGAAAAGAAAAAAAAAAAAGAATTGGCCTGCTGTGGAGATGTGCAAATTGACAACCTCCTACATTGACTTACATAAATCTGCTGAATGAAGAGAAGGAAAATGACCTATATCACTGGCTGTCTTTAAAATTATACTGAACTATCATCAAATCCACAACAAATTCACCACTGTGTAACACAAGTTTAACCAACTAGCTACCTGTATTTCTGTACATATTGCTCTTAGGGGAAATACTGTTCTCATCCTGTAGCATGGCTATGAAGGAACATGGCTTTTCCAAAAGTAGCTTAATCACAGCAAGCCCACAGGCAGCAATGTACACTGTGGGGTTTGAGGCAAACAATAGTGAATGACCAAAGGTAAACACTTTTCAGCCCCATCACCCTGTTCTCTGTTGCGGAACCAGTAACACAATCTCTTCATGGATACAATCCTAATGAGCAGTCATTAACAACAGCAGGCAGCACTAGTGGAGGACTAGACTAGTGCTGTTTTACACGATCGGATCTAGACTTCAAACCAGATGGATATAATCCATCATATTATTTAAATATTAAAATGTTTGCGTGAATTTGATATAAATTACATTACAGTCTCAGTGCTGACACACACTCATCTTTCTCTGGTGGTAGCAGTGGCTTCATAATTTACATTAAATTGAGGCTCAGACTGCATTACAGAGTCAAGTGAGATTCAGATGCACAAAAACCACAGAGTTAGGATGGGAAATCCTGATAATAATTCAGAGCCCAACCCAAACAATGCAGAGAGATGCCTTTAGACAATCTCAGCAAGTGTTTTTTTATTTACTTGAGCGAATGAGACCACAGCCCAAAATTTAAAACAACCACATTTGCTTGGTGAATAACCAAATTTGAAATCTTACATATCTATAAGCAAATGATGAGAATTTTTCTCTCCTGCCTGAGCTGAATGTTTACTACAGAGATTTTAAGAATATTTTAATATGAGAAAGGGTGTCATTGACAACTGAACTGACTGTTTCCACTGTGATTGATCAGAGGTCTGATGCTTTGAAATAAGCAAAGAATCAATTCTGGAATTCAGATTTGGTTGTTGAATACTTAGCAAGTAGACAGGTTTCAGAGTAGCAGCCGTGTTAGTCTGTATCCACAAAAAGAACAGGAGTACTTGTGGCACCTTAGAGACTAACAAATTTATTTCAGCATAAGCTTTCGTGGGCTACAGCTCACCTCTTCGGATGCATAGAATGGAACACACAGGAGATATTTATATATACAGAGAACATGAAAAGGTGGAAGTATGCGTACTTCCACCTTTTCATGTTCTCTGTATGTATAAATATCTCCTGTCTGTGTGTTCCATTCTATGCATCCGAAGAAGTGAACTTTAGCCCACAAAAACTTACGCTGAAATAAATTTGTTAGTCTCTAAGGTGCCACAAGTACTCCTGTTCTTTTAACAAGTAGAGTAACAGAAAAAGAGAACTTTATTAATCTTTCACCATACATCACCTAGCTGCAATTATTGCACAATTTTAAAGGCTTTGACAGTGATGGTTAGTGCTCATCCTTCAGAGATTATTTTACGTAATGTATACTCTACATATTTTATAAATGGAGACCTAAATTACGTATTTGGAAAATTCTGTCAAGCGTAGGAATAAGTCCCAAAAGAATATTTTTAAAAGATTCCTGAAATGATTATGAAGAAAGGAAATTCAACACATACTTTCCCTGTCAAATGTCTCTTTACTGAGATTTATAACAAAAAGAATAAATTAAACAGAATGATTCCCATTGTTTCAAAGATGAAGTCTTTAGTAGTAAAAATAATAAAACAAACAAAAAACCAAATGAGACAGGTGAGTGTGGAATGGGTAAAACCTCCATTCATTCTCGTTTACAGGAGCAAATGTCTTATGATATTTGGGAAGAGTTGAGTGGGAAGGGATAAAGTTCATATTGGTATTATTACACACGGCGGCTCAAATACAAAGAATTTATGATAATTTATTCTCTGACTCTGCAGGTTTTCATTATAAGGATTTTCATTCTTGATAAACTTCTCCTGCAAAGATTCTTCCTGTAAATGTAGGTTTTGTAACTTGAATCCATGGAGACTGTCTGTGTGACTTGTAGTTACTAATAGATTTACCATATTACTGGGGCAGTTACTCATCTGATACCATCTCCTTGAATTGTGAACATCATCAGGTTTTTATTCGTGGCCTACTTCTTTTCAGTATTCATGAGATTCCACTCTGCAGCAGCATACTTCATTTTGGGTTTGATACTATCATCTCTGGCACTAATACGCTCAACTCTATATCTGAGTTTCTGCAATCTTATCTAATCTAATCTAGATCTTGATTTTTTTAAAGCATTCTTCAGTTTTGCAGATTAAAATTTTTGAACCAAATATTAATTGTAGTTGCAAATGTTACCATTTATTAAATCTCTGATTACCTGAATGAGCAATCAGATCATTTGGAACCGAAACACAATGATGAGAGATGACAAATCAGGCCAATTAAAGTAAAAAACTGGAAGACTTACAGTTTTCTGAAGCTTACTGTGGGGTAATAGTATAATAATAGAGTCATTTTGAAGGCCCAAATGTGAGCCCATGGTTACTTTTACATTAAGTGATTTTTGGTTCCAATTGCTGTTTGTTATGCAGTTCAGGGGGATGCACTAGATCAGGAGTAATCAATTATTTTTTGGTTAAGGTCCAAATTTCTTGGTCAAAGTATAGTCAAGGTTTGGACTCCAGAGAAAATAATACAAAAATAATGATAATAAGTAAATAAAAATGTTTTGCGGTCTATTAAAAAATGTCTCGCTGTCTGGATTTGGCCCATCCGGTCCACCTATTGACTACCCCACAGCAGATCACCTCTTGAGGTACCTTACAGCCCTTCTTTTGTATAATTCAATAATTATTTATTGAGACGCATATTAACAAAGGGCCTGAGGGTGAGCTCCTGGCCCTGGTTAACTGAATCTGTCACCCATCTTCACACTGGTCTATCCTAACTATCCTAGGAGTCCCACTGATTTCAGCGTGTCTGCTCCTGAGGAAATACACTACAGTATGTGAGGATGGAAGAATAATGTACAAAATAATTAAAAATTCCTATTATCATCAACAGAGATTTTCTTGCTTTGGCTTTGGGCTCATCTGGATTGGAATTCTCTAGTTCACACTTAGGGCTCATCACATTCATGGTGCTAATGTACAGAAATTAAAAATAGTAATACTTTGGGTCTGAATACTTTCAGTTCTTTATTGGCTGGTATTCCTTCTGGATGATCCCTAAATCATCTCCATCTGTAACAGAACCCTGCAGGTAGTATTGTAAGAAGGACAAAACTGTTTTATTATACAGCTTTACTTGAAAAACATTGATTGTACACTTTTTAATTATGTACAAGACTCTCCATAGTCTATCTCCCAAGTTCTGTAGGTGATTTGGTACGCTTTGTCCTTTAATGACTTCCTGTTCCCTAACATATCAAGCCTTAAAAGGTCACACTTTATATTAAGCTTGTTTGTAAAGAACCAATTGATGATTAATAGATGCTTTGATAAATGTTTAGTTAATTGTTTATAGAGTCCAGAAGGTCAAAAGATTGCTTCTAACCGTCTGTAATATTTTTTATTCAACTGTTTATAACTATCTATAACACGTACTACTCATGTCTGTAGTATGCATCTATCAATTTTTAGCTCTTTATAAACCATTTGTAAGTGGAACCTTAATGAAAAGTGTAGCCCTATTAAAAAACCTTTTATTCTGACCCGATTATGATGATGATGGAATTCTCTAGTGTTTCGCATTAGAAACTCGTAGTACCTGACTGTTTAAAAAACCATAGTTAAAATGTTATCTGTTTGGCTTTTAATTAATTATTCTGGTTTGTGTTCTGTTGTTTCAGTTCTGCTTTGTTTCTATAATCCTCTGGGGTGATCATATTAAGATCAACATGCACAATACAGTATTTTCATTAGTGAGTAGCACATTGTGTGAAACAAAGTGGTCTCCCTGCCTCCTTCTAGCTGTTCAGCCCTAACAAAGACTTCAGTAGTGCAAAGCAAGTACTTTTAAACTGGCAGTCTTAAAGCTTAAATAATTACAAAGCTGAGTATATTTTAACTCACAACATTCCCTAGCAGTTTTATGTGACTATATGTCACATTGATGATGATTCAATAAGTCAGTGCTAAGAACGAGGAGTACTTGTGGCTAATTTCACCAAATGAAATTAATAGGCAGTAGGTTTAACACAAACAAAAGGAAGCACTTCTTCACACAATACACAATCAACCTGTGGAACTCTTTGCCAGAGATTTTCTGAAGGCCGAGACTATAACAGGGTTCAAAAAAGAACTAGATAAATTCATGGAGGATAGGTTCATCAATTGCTATTAGCCAGGATGGACAGGGATGGTGTCCCTAACCTCTGCTTGCCAGAAGCTGGGAAAGGACAACAGGGGATGGATCACTGGATGGTTACCTGTTCTGTTCATTCCCTCTGAAGTACCTGGCATTGGCCACTGTCAGAAGACAGGATACTGGACTAGATGGACCTTTGGTCTGATCCAATATGGCCGTTCTTATGTAGATAAACTTCATCTGAGTAGCAGTGGTCATCATTTTATTCATTAAAGTTTTTCCATATAAAATTACTCCTTCACTTTCAGCAGCTTTTTCACAATGAGTTTTGTCTTTGACTGTAACCCTCAAGAGATGGGGGAAGTGGGTGGGAAATTGATTTGGGAACAGAACCAAAGTCATAAACTCTAGAGCTCTATTGAGTTGACGTATATTTTCTCTTCTCTTAAAACTTACTTCTGCATTTCCTTGATAAATTAAAGATGATCTTCACTTGAAATATTATTTACTCCCTTTAATGCTTTTTCTATTGTTTTTTTGCATTCATAGCTGTGGAAAATGAAGAAAGGGTATGATCCAGTAGTGTGAGAAACTATTTTATGGACATATGAGACTTGTTTTTCTTTTTCCTGATAATAAACATTTGTAACTCTTTGTTTTGATGCAGGAATGATTTTAGAATAGTGGTAATATTTCATTTCCAAAGATGAAAACCTGAAAGAATCCACTGAGAATCAGGGAGTAGCTTTATGAATGCCTATATGTTAGAAAGCAGTTAATTATATGCCATTAATTATTGTTGATAACAACTGAATTGTGAAGCTTTAAGTGTGTTTGGTGTGTAACTCAGCACAGAAATGTGGGAAACCCACGTTAAGGATTGTGAACAGGCCAAACCCTTACCCGCTCCTCAACAGAGCACATAGTCCCTGATTAAGTGTCACCCCTTCCTCTCTCCAAGGGTTTGGCTTTATTGGTAACTTACAAACAATGACAGCACAAACATTAACCTAAAGTTTTTCCTTGAGCATGGCGGTTGCTAGGGTTTCCCTTGAGGGTCCTTCTGAGGCCTAGCTTCTTAGTACCCTCACCATAAACAGTGGTTCCCAACTCCTTTCCATTCCCTATGGAGTTAATGAAGCACACCTGGCACATGAGAGTGGCAGAAGTTCAGCATCTTTAGGCAGGGTTTTAACACCTGCTGGCAGACTGGTCAGGAGAAGAGCCCTTCCATCCTGGTACAAGGAATTTTTTTCAGGGCTGCTTTTTCTCAGGCAGATGGTGAGCAGATGCATCATAGAAGGAAGTCAAATATCTTCTCTTGGCTAAAATTAGAGGTGGCTGGGTTCTTGCCTGCTTTCTGAACTGAAGAAAGAATTGCACAACACTAGTGATTTTGAAAGACTCAGAGAGGATAATTGCAGTTTTTCTAAAAATCTGTAAAGAAATAAGGATAAAATCCTGATCCCATTGTACTTAATGGGAGTTTTAGTATTGATTTCCATGTGTCTGAATTTCACCTGAGACACTGAACCTAGGTCTCCTGCATGTTAGTACAGAGTACAAACACCTAGGTTCCAGCTCCTGACATCTCGTTGATGTCAGGAGCTGATGTTAGTGTGAACGCTAACCAAAACTTAGCAGTAAATAGTAATAAAAGTACTTAGCACCCATATAACACCTTTTATCCAAGGATTTCAAAGAATTTCACAAACATTAAGTGATTACGCCTTCAACCTCTTTGTGAGAGAAATATTATTCCAATTGTATGGGTCTCTTTGCATTTAAATCTCTTTGCATTTAAATATGCTTTTGACCTGCTTTAGGTATGTCTTTTTTACTGGATGAATTATTTTTAGAAAATTAGTAGCAGTGCACTTGAGACAAAGTCTTGTTCCATTTCTGAGTAGAGGTTCAACAACCACAAATATATTGCAGTTAAATCTTTTTCACTCTGAAGATTCCATTCTCTCCTAGAGAAGTTACTTCATTTCTTTTCAGAGTAGCAGCCCGTGTTAGTCTGTATCTGCAAAAGAACAGGAGTAGTTGTGGCACCTTCAGGGTCGGCTCCAGGCACCAGCATTCCAAGCTGATGCTTGGGGCGGCATTCTGCAAGGGGCGGCAGTTTGCCCCCAAGCAGCGCACCGAAATGCCTCTGCAGACATCGGGGGCAGTCCCTGCGCCGTTAGGGTGGCAGGCGCGTTTCCGCGGTGAGGGCAATTCAGCAGCAGCTTCTACGTTTCACTGTCCAGGGCAGCTTCAGCTAAACATTGAAGCTGCCGCCAAACTGGTGCTGCCGAGGAAACGTGCCTGCCTCCCTAAGGGCACATGGACTGCCCCCGCCACCCACGGCGGCAATTCAGCATGCTTATTGGAGCAGCGAAAACTGTAGAGCTGGCCCTGGGCACCTTAGAGACTAACTAATTTATTTGAGCATAAGCTTTCATGGGCTACAGCCCACTTCATCGAATGCATAGAGTGGAACACATATTTAGGAGGTATATATACACATACATTTCTTTTGCCATATTTAAGGTAATAGGTCAAAACTTTAGAGCCATACCTTTTCCAGAATTGATAGTGGATCTGCAGTCTTAGGTGAAACTATTTAATGTATATTGAAAAGCAGTACTGCATCTTTAGGAATTAACATAGCTTTCCAGTACTTTAGCAAAATTGTGATTTATATAGCCCAGTCTATTAAACAATAACATAATTTGTTACAGCTATGAATTGCTTTGCTGTCCCTGTTTCACCCTCAGACTTTAAGCTGCATATTGCATTTATTTACAACCTCCTAATTATCACCATAGTACATCATAATATATTTACTGACACTATAAACTTGCATAGCATAGTCATGCAAGACTTGAAGGAATGGCGGCTTCAGGTAGCAAATTGCTGCAGTAATCTTTACAAAGACTGTTATAAAAAATAAGACACCTGGAAATAATAGTGATGGAAAAAATATGCTGTATTAAATCTCAGAATTTTAGTAATTCTACATTTTACAACTTTGTTTTCGAGAGAGAGCAACAGGACAGGTAGGTATAATTCATACACTTGTGTATCAGTTCATTACAACAGAAAACAAAGCAACCTTAATGCAACTGTCTTTTGCTTTGTGCATGTCACTTTGCAACATTGTTCTGATTGGAACATAGTCCGTCAATATGTCAGTTTTTGAAATCCAAGCATAATTGAAAGCATGCTCCTTCCAAAGTTGAAACACATCTTTTTGCTATGTAGAGCACCTTCTTGATTCCACCTGAAATATAATACGTAGTAAAAACTCTGATAAATTCTTTCTAAAGGGATTTCCCCTTAATTAAAATGTCTAAAGAGTAAGGAATATAGTGCTGATTGCAAAGAAATAAAAACAAACGAAAGCAAAGTAGTAGTATAGATTTCTCTATTTCAAGTATCTTTAGAAATAGTCTCATAAAAGAACTGATTGTTTAACAGTTTAATCCCCAGAAAATGACTTTTTAAGTGGAAAAAATTGTAATAGATATTGGACATGGTGTTGCACTTCAAAAACTGAACATAAAAATGTAAATTCTCACCTTGGATTGTATGGAAAACTTTTTCATGGAATTAAAGTTAAGTTTAGTGTGGCAGTTGATTTATTATTAACTATCAGCTATTCCTAGAAATAGCTTTGTTTCCTAATATTTATAACATAATTCAGAGAGGGAGAAAGAGAGGTGGTTTGCTTTAAAGGAAACATATCAACTGTTTTATATATGTTTGAATGATCAAACCATGACATGCTAATGTATGGTTTGGTATTTCACTTGAAGGTTACCTTGACCTTTCCCATTTACTAAAATAGCCAGTTACTGAGTGCCTTTCAGGGATTTCAATTGTATGTATACAGCATAGGTTTCACTTTCTCTTTTCTTTCCTACACTCCTTTCCTCGATCTCTCTAAAGTTTCGTGTACTGAGTCAAGGTTTTGCCCGACTGCTCTGGAAACAGTGATCTAAGAGGCCATATGGAAATGGTCCAGTACTATTTGAAGGATATAAATGCTAACAATAGAGAAGAACTATGAAGAGAAGTATAATGTGGAGTGATTGGATGAAATGAAGAAAATGAAAATTTGAGCTATCTGGGGAAAATTTTTTACAGTGAGGTGCAATAAGCTGTGGTCTGGTCGCTCAAAAGAAGTGGTCAAAGCGCCATTGATTTTACCAGTAGAGTGGCCAAAAAGCTAGAAGATGTACTATAGGGAACTATCCTTGCAATGGCAGGTTGTGGGAATGGAACCTAATACTGTAGGATTTTTCCATCTCTTCTAAAATTCCAAATAAGTGTTTAATTAGGAGACTGAAAATATTTAACATTCACATAAGGCCATACATGGTGTTTGAATAAGAAGCTCTTTGATATACATAAAAATATTACATTCGTATCTTTGGCAATTAAAAAAATGGTAAAATTTGAAACTATGAAACTTTAAAGTATTTTTTAAATAAAAATAATTGAGTTGTTAACATAGGAATCTGTACAGTAAAGCTAGGAGGGGAATGTTGCATAGTGTTGTCAGGTGAAATCCTAATAAAGATTCAAATAATTCACAGCCTCACGAAGAAAAAGACGGTTACTCACCTTTGTAACTGTTGTTCTTCGGGATGTGTTGCTCATATCCATTCCAATTAGGTGTGCGCGCGCCGCATGCACGTTTGTCGGAAGATTTTTACCCTAGCAACACCCGGCGGGTCGGCTGGGCGCCCCCTGGTGTGGCACCGC
>NC_133769.1:67640176-67644576 GCF_003597395.2 Chelonoidis abingdonii | reverse complement strand
TGGAAGGTTTTCTGCTACCCAGGAGTACCTCTTGCACCGGGGCACAGCATCGTAACTCCGATTGGGTTAACCATGCAGGAGCCACGCCGTGAGATGGAGGGATTGCAGGTCTGAGTGGTGAAGCCTGCCGTGGTCCTGCGTTATCAGATCCTGATGAAGGGGCAGGGGGATCGGGTTGGCTATCGAGTGGTCCAGCAACGTGGTGTACCAGTGTTGTTGGGGCCATGCAGGGGTGATCAGGATTAGGAGAGCCCTGTCCCTCCGAAGCTTTACGAGGACCCTGTGCAACATCGGGAAGGGTGGAAAGGCGTAAAGCAGGTGGTTTGCTCAAGAGATTAGGAAGGCGTCCGATATTGAGCCCGGGGCGAGACCTTGGTAGGAGCAGAACCTCTGACACTTCCTGTTGTTGCGGGAAGCGAAGAGGTCTATGTGGGGAAAGCCCCACTTCTGGAAGATGGAATGTGCAATGTCCAGGCGAAGCGACCACTCGTGGGAGAGAGAGGACCTGCTGAGATGGTCTGCTAGAGTGTTCCGGACCCCTGGGAGGAAGGACGCTACAAGGTCTATAGAGTGGGCTATGCAAAATTCCCACAGTTGGATAGCCTTGTGACAAAGGGGGGAGGATCGAGTCCCTCCCTGCTTGTTTATATAGTGCATTGCCGTTGTGTTGTCCGTAAGCACTAGAACACAACAGCCCTGCAGATGTTATTGGAACGTCTGGCACGCAAGGCGGACTGCTCTCAGCTCCTGGACGTTTATGTGCAACGCTAGCTTTTGAGATGACCAGAGGCCTTGCGTGCAACGATGGCCTAGGTGTGCCCCCCAGCCGAGAGACGACACGTCCGTCGTTAGGGATACTGATGGCTGTCTCGGTTGAAATGGCATTCCTGCACACACCAGGGAAGGTGTTAGCCACCAGTTGAGGGAGCCTAAAACGCTCTGAGGAATGGTGACGACCATGTCCATGGCATCCTTGCCTGGGCGGTAAACTGAAGTGAGCCAGGTTTGAAAGGGACGCAGACGTAGTTTGGCGTGCTTGGTTACAAAAGTGCATGCGGCCATGTGACCAAGAAGGCTGAGGCAGGTGCGAGCCGAGGTCGTCGGAAAAGTTTGGAGGCTTTCTATAACTGAAACTAGAGCCCAAAACCGGGGTAGTGGAAGGCAGGCTGTTGTGAGTTTGGAGTCTAGAATGGCCCCAATGAATTCTATTCTTTGAGCGGGCACTAGAATAGACTTCTCTAGATTGATCATCAGGCCCAACCACTTGAATAGGTCCGTGATGATGGCAACATGCCTCGTGACTTCGGCCTTGGAGGTCCCGCGAATAAGCCAGTCGTCTAGGTAAGGAAAGATGTGTATTCGCTGATGACGGAGGAAGGCAGCCACTACAGCCATGCACTTTGTAAACGCGCGAGGCAGTAGAGGGGCCAAACAGAAGGACCGCAAATTGAAAATGTTGATGGTGCACCATAAACCGTAGGTACCGTCTGTGCGGAGGGTATATGGCGATGTGAAAGTATGCGTCCTTCATGTCGAGAGCAGCGTACCAGTCTCCGGAATCCAAGGATGGGATGATGGTCCCCAGGGACACCATGCGGAACTTCAACTTCTTCAGAAACACGTTGAGTCCGCGCAGGTCCAGGATGGGTCAGAGACCTCTTTTTGCCTTGGGGATTAGGAACTATCAGGAGTAAAATCCCTTGCCCTTGAATTCCTCCAGTACCTCCTCTATAGCGCCGATGGAAAGGAGCGTACGAACCTCTTGCCAGAGGAATTGCTTGTAAGAGGGGTCCCTGAAAAGGGACGAGGAGGGAGGGGGCGAAATAAATTGGAGGTGGTATCCAAATTCCACTGTGCATAGGACCCAACGATCCGAGGTTAATTGGGCCCAGGCAGGGAGGAAGGAGGAAAGGCGGTTGGAAAACTGACAGGGATACTGGGGAAGGACTGGTGCTCTGCTCTCGGGCGCACCTTCAAAAGTTCGGTTTGGGTCCTGCTGATGGTTTGGCGGGACCGTTATTCTGGACCCCTTGGGAACCCGATTGCTGTCTACGGTTCCTGCAACCATGCCTTCTGACAAAGCCTTGTCGTGGCCTGGGTGGGGGGTAAGGGCGCTGAGGCTGGGTACAGAAGGACCTTCGCTGGGTTTGCGGAGTATGCATCCCAAGGGAACGCATAATGACGCGATTATCCTTGAGACTCTGGAGTCTGAGGTCCGTTTTCTGAGAGAAAAGGCCCAGTCCCTCAAACGGAAGGTCCTGGATAGTGTGTTGCAGTTCAGGAGGTAGGCCTGACACCTGCAGCCACAATATCCTCCTCATTGTCATTCCCGAGGCCACGGTTCTGGCCACCGAATCAGCAGTGTCGAGTGAGGCCTGCAGGGAAGTCCATGCCACTTTCTTCCCTTCCTCCAGAAGGGCCTGGAATTCCTGGCGGGAGTCCTGTGGGATCAGTTCAGCGAACTTACCCACCAACTGCCTGGTATTATAATTATATCTGCTGAGCAGGGCCTGTTGGTTAGCCATCCGCAGTTGGAGGCCTCCGTCAGAGTAGACTTTTCGTCCCAATAGGTCCATCTGTCTAGCCTCCTGCGATTTCGGGGCGGGGCCTTGCTGGCCGTGGCGCTCTCGCTCATTCACAGATTGAACGACCAGAGAGCATGGAGGAGGGATGGGTATATAAGTATTCGTGCCCTTTAGAAGGTACCATGTATTTTCTTTCCATGCCTCTGGCCGTGGGAGGGATAGACGCTGGAGATTGCCAAATGGTGTCCGCTTTGACTTGGATGGAACGGATGAATGGCCAAGCCACGCGAGTTGGGGCATCCGCTGACAGTATGTCTATGACCGGGTCTTCCACCTCCGGGACCTCCTCCACCTGGAGATTGATATTTAAGGCGACTCGCCTTAGAAGGTCCTGGTGGGCTCAGAAGTCGATTGGGGGCGGGCCCAATGAAGTAGTACCGGCTACTGCCTCGTCTGGAGAAGAGGAGGATGACAGACCCGGCACGACTGGCTCATGCAGTGACTCCTGTTCCTGAGGAACATCAAGGTCCGGGAACACCTGAGGGTCCGGCGCCAGAGCCGAGTCGTCTGTACCCGCTGGAGGAGGGCGGCTAACAGTGGCCTCTGGTGCGCGATGTTTCGACGGGGCGGAACGAGATGGTAGCATAGGTTCGCCCTGGGCCTGGTGATATGCCCAAGACATCTAGAACGACCACTGAGGCGCTTGTTCTGGGCTCTGGGCCTCCTGGAGGACACGGCTATGCGGCTCTGAATCCCCGTAGGCGGCGCTATCAGCATGCGAAGACTCAGATGGATGCCGTGATGGCCATGGCGGAGCAGACAGCACGTGAGGAGGAGCCCTGTGCGCAGGGTACCGTACGTCATGCTGCACCGGTGACCGGTACCGGGAGTTGTACTGGTGCCGAGAGGGCGACTGGGACCTGCGACCAGCGCAGTGCCGGGAGGTCAACTGGGACCGTGAAGCTCTATGGTGAGAGCAGCTGCGGCGTGAACGGTGCCGGGAGCTGGACCACCATCTGGAATATCGGTCCGGTGAACGGGACCTGGAGTGGTGCCGCGAGTACGACCGGTACCAAGAATGAGATCAGTACCGGGACTGCGAGCGGCGCCTAGATCGGGACCGGTGGCGAGATCGAGAGCGCTGGCGAGACCTCAATCTTGAGTGCAGCCTGCCTGCGGCGTCGATGGAAGGTGGCCTGACCAGGGCAGGCTTCCCTGTTGATGTAACAACCCGCACCTGCAGTGCCGGGGATTGAGGCAGGGTGGGCTCCGTTAGGGCAATGAGTTCCCTCGCCGTCGAAAAGGTCTCTGGCGTGGTGGGAGCAATAAGCTCAACCGAGGCGTGTGTCGGGGAGCTGTCATGCACCGGACTCGACCGCTCTTGCATGGCCAGAATCAACGGTGCCGAGATTGCCGGTGCTGCAGCAGTTGCTGGTGCCGGGCGGCTCGGTTTCGGCTGCTGCTCAGACTGCGGTGCAGATATTGGAGCCGCAGGAGCTTTTAGCTTTCTGGCACGCAGGGAGAGGGAGCGGTGCCAGGCTGGCTTCTGGGCCGGTGACAGCTGGTGCTGGGATGTTTTCGCGGTGCCAGCACTCTCCGGTGCCAACAAGGCACTTCTCCCTGGCGCGGACTGTGCGGCACTCAGTGCAGAAGACGGAGGAGTGAGGGCTGCCTCCATTAGGAGCTGCTTAAGGCAAAAGTCCCGCTCCTTTTTTGTCCGCGGCTTAAACGACTTGCAAATCCTGCACTTATCTGCAAGATGGGATTGCCCCAGGCACTTTAGGCAGGAATCGTGAGGGTCTCCCGTTGGCATCGGCTGCCAGCAGGCCGAGCACGGTTTAAAACCCGGTTAACCAGGCATGGGCCTGGGCACCG